>NC_037685.1:35053709-35353709 GCF_003255815.1 Theropithecus gelada | reverse complement strand
TAAAATAGACTGGTATCTATGCATATTTTATATATTCATCACCTATCTAACTTTTTCTTAATTTTTTGAAATTTCTAGGCTATATGGTTCATCTGCGAGGTTTTTCAAATTGTCCCATATCTCAAAAAAACTTTCTGATATATTTGTTGAAAACAATCTGCATATAATTAGAACCAAGCAGTTCAAACCCATGTTATTTAAGGGTCGACTGTGGATACTTGGTTTTAGGCCCAAGTACTGCACCCAAATAATGCACTAAACTTTATGTGTCTTGAGAACAGAGATACCACTCTTTGCTTTTTAAAAAAATTTTTCCTAGAGGTCTGCTAACACGAGATAGGCAATTATTATTTAGTTGAAGTAAGTAAAATTAAATATATAAACTCTGTAATCATTGTTTATGTTTCATATACTGTAGTCCTATGCAAAACTCATGAAGAAAAATTACTCTTCACCTCTTCATGATGTATACTTCACCATGAATTATAATTTTATAAGAAGTATAATTTCCTTATATATAACAAATTACTTTATACATGGATTTTTTTTTTTTCTCCTGAATCTTACAGTATTTCAGGAAAAGGGTTTCATTCCCAACTGACAACAGGGAAGATCAGCTCATCCTTAATTCATTAAATGCCATTTTTTACCCGCTTACATTCATCAAATTATAGGATTCATTATAACAGGGATGTAGAGTTATGGCTTTAGCTCTTTTTGTTCTAATCCTTTTTTCATGTATTCTTTCCTTTGATTTGCGACCTTCATTACCAAGAGAGCTCACATAATGCGTTCAGTTCAGTTCCAGGAGGCTAAGCAGTCAGCTACTGCAGGAATTATTTCACATACCCTAGTTATTAATATGATTATTCAGAACACTTACATTAATATCCAAAGTATTCTAGCACTTTCAGAAAAAAAACAGTGCTTCTTTATCACAACTTTTCCTTTCACTTGGAGAATACATTCTTAACTATTTACAATTCAAATCTTCAAGTGAAAATTCCTCAGCCAAGTGGAAATGTATTATAAAATGTTTGCTGAATACTTAGATCAACTAATTCAAGGCTTGCTTTACTATTTTTCTGATTATAAAATAATGTATTCTGATTTTACTAAATTTAGAAAATATAAAATAGTATAAATTAAATAAATCACCTATAATCATGCATACCCAGAAATCACCATATTTTAATATGTTTCCCTCATTTTTTTCTATATATGTTAATGGCATTTTGTGTGTGCCAATTTAAATTCAGTCTGTATTAATAATTTTATATCATTTTTTCCACATAACATTGTATCTCACATAAGTACTTCCCATGTAATTATTTTTCAAACGCATTATTTTAATTTTAACACAACATAGATAGGCCATAATTTATTTTAATATCCACTTAACCACGCTCTACAAATGCAAATAAATACATATTGGCAGAAATCTGATACTGTGGTTGATGGGATTGGGTGAAAGTTAGGACAGGAGAGAAAAATTTTAAAGGGACACCAGGTAACTTTTAGAAATGATGGATGTCTTCATCATCTTGGTTGTGGTGATGGTTTTACGGTACAAACATGTGAAAATGTATCAAATTTTATGAACTGTAAATATTCTTTGTTATTATATATCAAGCATACCTCAACAAAGCTGATAAAAGAAGTTTTTTCAATTCTCTTATTGCAAGTAGGTTAGTTTCAATCTTTAGCTGGTATAAAGTGGTAACAAATATAATTCACTACTTTATTTCAAAAAGAATATAACTTTGAACATGTAAAGCTATTCATAAATTTGAGGCAATGACATTTCAATTCCTGTGCAATTCATAACAGATTTCGTAAATTACTTTTAAATTTACTGAAACTCATTTTACTAAAACCCTCACTAAACTTTCATAGATGTCCAGAGCATTCCACTTTACCCTACTGGTCTAAAAGTATTGGGGGCAAAATCAAGTAAACTATTAATTGCTGTCATTAAAGCTCGCACATTCATTGAAGACTTTCCAGGAGCCAGACACTTACTTATCAGCATTTTACACGGCACATCAATTACCTTCTTACTTGTTTCTTTCAATAAAAATAAGCACAATGATGTAAAAACATGACAATATTAAGTAATGAGATCAGTAGGAAGCTTGCCTAAAGAATTCAAAGTTCTTTAAAAATGTTCAGGATTGTCCTTGCAACTTCCTTACCTGCTCCCCTGGGCAGCCTGAAGCAGGGATGGGCCTTGTAGGGTCAAATGCTGACATGGTGGCCCACAGCCGCAGAAAGGCCAGGCCTGTAATCCCAGTACTTTGGGAGGCCAACGTGGGTGGATCACAGGTCAGGAATTCAAGATCAGTGTGGCCAACATGGTGAAACCCCGTCTCTACTAAAAACACAAAAATTAGCTGGGCGTGGTGGCACATGCCTGTAATCCCAACTACTCGGGAGGCTGAGGCAGAAGAATTGCTTGAACCCAGGAGGCAGAGGTCGCAGTGAGCTAAGATCACATCACTGCACTCCAGCCTGGGTGACAGAGTGAGACTCTGTCTCAAAAAAAAAAAAAAAAAAAAAAGGTTCGGGATTGTTCCTCTAGGTAGCAAGAAACAAAATCTCCAGAGGGTAGAATGGAAAAATGATGTATTCATACCATGAAATGCAATAAAAATAAACTAACTATTGATACCTGCGAAAACGTAGAGGATGAGCCTCTAAAACATTATGCTGGATGAAGAAAGTCAGACACAAATTAGTACATGTGGTATGATTCCATTCGTATGAAGCCTAAGGACAGGCAAAACTAATCAATGGTTACAGAAGTCAGAAAGCGGCTTTTCAATGGGGGTGGGGGGTGGAGGAAGAAATTAATTAAAAGGGGGCATGAAAAGAACATCCAGGAAGTAGCTTCAAGGTATATACAACTGCCGAAATATGCTATACATTTGAGACTATGCATTTCATCATATATTAGTTATATTTCATTAAAGAAAACTAGGATAAAATAAGTCTCTAGGAAGCTAAGGGTTTAGCTCTAAAATGATTCCAATTCAATGCTCAGACCTTTTGTCTAGCATGATCCTTTCACTCCACAAAGTCTACAGGATATGAGGAAAACCATCAACACCTAGATGGCATATAACCAAGGATGATGCTGAGGAGAAAGGATTTCCTCTATCAAAATAAATAAAAGTAGATGAACAAACTCATTGCAAATGCAAATACCCTATTTTGAAATAGGCTAATCAAATCATTTGTATATGTTGTTTCACCGCAGCAACCATTTAACTACATATATATATATATATATATATATATCTCATAACATCATGTTGTATACCTTAAATATACATGATATAGTTTGGATTTTTGTCCCCAACAAATCTCAAACTGTAATCCCCACTGTTGGAGGTGGGGCCTGGTGGGAGGGGACTGGATCATGGGGGTGTTCTCATAAATGGTTTAGCACCATCCCCTTATCCTTGGTACTGTATAGTGATAGAGTTCTCACAAGATATGGTTGTTTAAAACGTGCAGCACCTCCCCCTTCTCTCTCTTGGTCCTGCTCCTACCATGTAAGACGCCTGCTCCTGCTCTGCCTTCCACCACGAGTAAAAGCTCCCTGAGGCCTCCCCAGAAGCAGATGCTGCCACGCTTTCGAACAGCCTGTGAAAGCCAATGAGCCAATTAAACCTCTTTTCTTTACAAATTACCCAGTCTCAAGTATTGTTTTATAGAAGTGCAAGAATAAAGTAATACAATGCACAATAAAATTTTTGTTTTAAAAAAATCCAATTTAAGGCCAGAGGTAAAATGAACACAAGCTCAAAGAATCACAGAACCTTATAACCTCCTATAGGGTAAACACACCTGTGTACTGTAGATGCACCTGACAGTGATAACGTAACCTTAAGCATACCCTCAGAATGACCCTATATGGCAGACGCACCTGAATGTGTGTTGGGAGCTCCAAGTGTGGCCAACCAGGAGATTCATTCCTTATCTATGAGAAACATCTGAGCCCACCGGTGGACTGCAGGCTGCACGGAGGAGAGAGGCCCTTTCCTTTGGGTTAAGTGAAGGTTGCCAGGTGTAGGTTTTTGGTGGCGGTGGCGGTGCTAAGTGAAAATGCTATATAAACTGCATGCTTTTTATAAGTCGTGGCGGTTCTTCTGTCCTGCTACCACTGAAGCATCCCTGTAAGTCACCAATAAAACCCTATGCCTAATTCACTGGCTGTGGGTCTCTGGCTCTTGAACCTGGCACCATCCCTACTGAAGTTAATAGGCACAATGCCTCCCTAACAATGGCCGTATTAGCCTATCTTGGTCCACTCTGAAGCAGGAGGCTGTGCGGTTTAACAGTTTTCACATTTGAATTGTTTTTCTCCATAAACACAGCCAAACCTGGATTCCTGTAAATTCCACCCATTACATCTAGTTCTGCCCTAGTTAGCAAACTCCTCTTCCATGACAGCCCTAGGGATACCGCCAATAGCAAGCACATTTTCTTTAAATTCCTCTTATAATAAGACTAAATATTCCCTCAACTGTTCCTCATATGGCATGATTTTTAAGTTACCTCACCATTCTATTTTTAAAGTATATGTCCCAGACCAGACTTACAATTCCCTGTGTGGTCTTACCAAAATGGAAAGCAGTAGAGTTCTACTTTTATTTGTCCAAGCTCGTATTTTCTTTGAAAAAGAAAGGAAAGTCCATGGTGAGAACTGCAACCCACGTGCCCCTTATAATGTGGGAATGAAGGAAGAAGATCAACACAGCCAGGAGTCTCCCATAAACCTGCTAAGAAGGGTGGCAGGTCAAACACAACATGCAAAGCAGGCTGAGGTAGAACAGATTTCAGGAGTATGGCTGTGGTCTCACCATACAGCCTCCTTCCAGAATGGTCTTTTAGAATTTTCTTCAGCAATGCCAGGTCTCAGGGGCAGCCTTCCCCTCCAACCTGTTCTTTCAGTAATGTGGCACAGTGTTGAGAAACCTGCAGGTCCCAATGATTGTGTCAGACAGAATGGGTGTGAGACTGTCCAGAGTCTAATACACAATTGACCAATATGGGATGCAAGAAAAGAAAAACTCTAATTCTAAGATCAAATATGCCCCTTCCATAAAGAAAACCATTATCATTCTTGGATCAAAAATGTGTCATAACGCAATTCTAGGGTTATCCATGATTATTTCATTTTACCTGGGGAATTCACACTAGCGATACGGAGAGAGATTCTGCAAATCCAAAAGAGCAAACTGTGAGACGGTCAGGACAAAAACATCCAAGACTACAGAGGCAAGAATGTCCTTGCAATTTTCATCACCACAAAATGCTTGTGTGTCTGTAATTTTAAGAAATAATAAATGGAATATATCAGGAAGACAAGAAATAGACAAATAAACATGAAAGGGTTTTGAATATTACAATGCAAATAACTAGTAAAAGTAAAGCCTATACAATAGATACCAAAAGCTTAGAAATAAAAAGAAAAAATTATGACACTGTTAAAATATAAATGGGTGAAAAATAAAAATCAGAAAAAGAGCAAAATAAAAAATATTAAATACAGAAAATGAAAAGAAGATAAAGGTAAAACCATGACACCAAAAAAGAGGGGGTAAAAAAATAATGCAAGTGAAAAATTACTATATAAAGTATTAAAAGTGTCAGAAAAAGACATTAAAATGCATAAAGGCATAAGCTGACACATTTAAGAGTATAACTATAATAAGACAAATATTAAAAAGTTTCAACTTTTTAAAAATTCATAAGATAAAGAAATAAAAGAATAACAAAAGTAAATGGCAATAAAAACAGCAAGGGGCTGGCATAAAAACAGACACATAGACCAATGGAACAGAACAGAGAGCCCAGAAATAAATCCATGTGCTTACAGTCAACTGGATTTCAACAAAGATGCCAAAAATAAACAATGGGGAAAGGACAGTCTCTTCATTAAATGATGCTGGGAAAACAGGATATCTGTATGCAGAAGAATGAAATTGGACCTTTGCCTCACATTATATAAAAATCAACTCAAAATGGATTAAATGTTTTAATCCATTTAATCAACTCAAAATGGATTAAAGACTTAAATGTGAGACATGAAACTGTAAAACTGCTAAAAGAAAACATAAAAGCTCCAAGAGTTGCTCTGAACAATGATTTTTTTTGTCTATGATCACAAAAGCACAGGCAACAAAAGTAAAAATAGACAAATGAGATTACTCCAAACTAAAAAGCTTCTGCACAGGGCCAGAGTGGCTCCTACCTGTAATCCCAGCACTTTGGGAGTCTGAGGTGGGCGAATCACCTGAGGTCAGGAGTTCAAGTTCAGCCTGGCCAAAACTGTGAAACCCCAGCTCTACTAAAAATACAAAAATCAGCCAGTCACAGTGGTGCACACCTGTAGTCCCAGCTACTCAGGAGGCTATGGCAGGAGAATCGTCTGAATCCAAAAGGCAGAGGTTCCAGTGAGCCGAGATTGCACCACTGCACTCCTGCCTGGACAACAGAGTGAGACTCCGTCTCAAAAAAAAGATAATAGGCTGGGCACAGCGGCTCACACCTGTAATTCCAGCACTTTGGGAGGCTGAGGCAGGCAGATCACAAGGTCAGGAGTTCGAGACCAGCCTGGCCAATATAGTGAAACCTCATCTCTGCAAAAAAACACAAAAATTAGCTGGGCACAGTGGCACACGCCTGTAATCCCAGCTACTAGGAGGCTGAGGCAGAAGAATCACTTGAAACGGGAAGGCAGAGGTTGCAGTGAGCCGAGATCAGGCCACTGCATTTCAACCTGGGCGAAAGAGAGAAACTCCATCTCAAAAAATAATAATAATTAATTAATTAATCAAAAAGCTTCTACACAGCAAAGGAAATAATAAAGTGAAGAGACAATCCACAGAATGGGAGAAAATATTTTGCGAAACATGGATATAACGAGTTAATATCCAAAATATAAAAGGCACTCAAAAGATGCAACAGCAAGAAAACAAATAACCCAATTTAAAAAACAAAAACAAAAAGAATGGGCAAATAAACACGTCTGAAGAGATATTTCTCAAAAAACACACAAGTAGCCAACATGTATATAAAATAATGGTCCACACTACTAATCATCAGGGAAGTGCAAATTAAAGCCACAATGAGATATTACCTCACACCTGTTATAATGGCTATTAACAAAAAGACAAAAGATAACAAGGGTTAGTGAGAATGTGGAGAAAAAGAGACACCTGTACACTATTGATGGGGAGTATAAATTAATAACAGCCATTAGCTGGGGAGTGCAGTGGCTCATACCTGTAATCCCAGCACTTTGGGAGGCTGAGGTGGGAGGATCACTTAAGGCCAGGAATTCGAGACCAGCCTGGGCAACATAATGGGACCTCATCTCTACAGAAAAACTTAAAAATTAGACAGGTGTAGTGGCATACGCCTGTGGTCCCGGCCACTCAAGAGGCTGAGTTGAAAGACTGCTTGGGCCTGTAAGGTCGAGACTGTAGTGAGCTGTGATTGTGTGCCACTGCACTCCAGCCTGGGTGACAGAGCAAGACCTGTCTTTAAAAAAAATGAAAAATAAAACATTCAGCCACTTTAGAAAATGTACGGAGGTTCCTCAAAAATTAAAAATAGAACTACCATATGATCTCACAATCCCATTACTGGGTCTATATCCAAAAGAAAGGAAATCAATATATTGAAAAGATACCTGTACTCTCGTGTTCATTGCAGAATTATTCATAATAGCTAAGATACAGAATTAACCTACATGTCGATAAACAGATGAAGAGATGAATGGAAAAAGAAAATGTGGTGTGTGTGTGTGTGTGTGTATGTGCGTATATATATATAGATACATATATATACACACTAGAATACTATTCAGTCTGAAAAATGGAGAGAAATCTTGTCATTTGCAAAAACATGGATGAACTTAGAGGACATTATGTTATATAAAATAAGCCAGGCACACAAAGACAAGTACCACATGATCTCATTTATATGTGGAATCTAAAAAATTTGAACTCGGAGTAAAGAGTAGAATGGTGGTTAGCAGGAGTTAGGAGAGGGAGAAGAGGCTAGGGAGATGTTGATCTGATCAAAGGATACAAAATTTCAGTTAGATGGGAGGAATAAGGTCAAGAAACATACCTTAGTGACTATAGTTAATAACAAGGTATTATATACTTGAAAATTGCTAGAAAAGTAGATTTTAGGCGTTCTCACTACAAATAAATGATAAGCTTGTATGGTAATACATAACGTTAATTAGATTTATTTAGTCATTCCACAATATACATATTTCAAAACATCATGAGTACACCATAAATACATACAATTGTCAAATTTTTTTTAAAGTTTTTTTTTAAAAAGTAAACCTCAATAAGATGTTTTAACTTAAACCAGTAAAATTTTTGTTAGTTTTTTTAAAAGAAAAAATATCCTAAGCATTAAGTAGACTAATAAACAAAGAAAAACATTCTAAAGAATAAATGGAAGCATTCAATGAATAGAAGAAGTTCTTTAGTAAAGTAAAATATACTCTTCTCTTAGATGCAGTTAATGACTCATTTTGAGTTCAGTACAAAGGCACCAGATGTGAAGATTTGACCTTCCAAGACTTACAGTTTCTGGCAAAGGATCTCAAGGCAGTTTTAATGGAAAGCTGAGGGCAGTGAGCTGAGGAAAGCCTAGAAAGATCAGAAACAGTACACTTGCCACGGCAGACGCTCATGCAGTCCCTGACACCCCCTGGCCCTCAAATACTCTGCTTGGTAGTGGGAAGGAATAGCGTTGAAAATGCAGGTAGCTGAGCAGGGCTGCAGGGTCAGCAGAGGGTATCTTAGGGTTTGGCAAAATGGGTAAGGCTGGGACATTTCTAATAACTACAAGGAATGAACCATCAGAGAAGAAGAGGTTGAAAATCTGAAAGCAGCAATAATTGAAGGAGGAAGCTCCAGACTAGGTAGGATAGGATAAAGAGCTCAGAGAAAGCTGCACAGAAATTTATTAAATGTAAATCCTTTTATAAGCAGTTTTTAATGCAATACTACAGAGCTGACTGAAAAGCCCAAGGCTTAACCAATAGGGCCAATAATGAATGCAGATTTGGGGATATAGGTGCTCCTGGCATTACCTCAAGAAAAAGGAATTAAGGAAAGACAAGTTCACAATGATTGGTTAGGTATGTTATTTTTTCCCCATGGTATTCACCCCATGTCTTTAGATCCTAAAAGCTTCCTCAGATAGGATCTGGTCAACCATCTCAAATGACAGACGTAATTAATCTCTTTTCCAGAAATCACGTTTTGCCTATAGGACAATATTACTCATTTTAATGGTAACAAATCCTGATCCCTGCAGAGTCTAATTAACCCTTCAGGCACAGTTCCTTCTACGTCAACTCAGAACAGTTGCCAGCAATATTCCCACTGTCTCTTAAAGGGTTAAGGTTCCAGGACAACTCAGGGGAGGGTGGCAGCCACCAGTGCCCTCCCAGCACCACACACATGCCCTTTCAACCAAAGTAAAGCCATTCTGCTAGTGTGTCCTTAACACTCTTTTAAAAAACAAAAAAGATTCCCTAACAAGTAAAGTTTGAAAACCCTAGGATAAATTAACACATATACCAAAAAGTTAGCATCCTTCTCCCCAAAAGTACATATTCTCATTTTTGATGGGAATATCTTTCAAACTCTTTGCAATTATCTTCCCCTATCTAAACACAGAGCTGGATTATTTAGTCTAATTCTGCACCAGGAAGGAGGTACACTGTACTGGTTTGCTCATTTGTTTCCTAGGGCTGGCATGACAAAGTACTAACTAGGTGGCTTCGTCAACAGAAATATGTTATTACCTCACAGTTCTGGAGGTAAGAAGTCCAAAATCAAGCAATCTACAGAGTTGGTGCTTCTGAAGGGTATGAGAGAACGATTTATTCCAGGCCCATCTCCCTCTGTGTGAGTCTGTCCTCAAATTTCCCCTTTTTGTAAGGTCACCAGTCATACCGGATTCAGGTCCAGCCCAAAATAACCTCATTTTAACTTGGTAAAGACTCTGTCTTCAAATAAGGCCACACTCTGAGGTACTGGGGATTAGGATGACAATATATAAATCTGGGGAAACACAATTCAAATCATCACACAAAAGCCCATTACTATTACTCAAGATAAGTCAGATTAATTTTTTAAGATAAGCTCAGCTCCAAATTAACTACGATTCTTGGTTACCGCTTATTCTTGGTTTCATACAAACTAACAGACAGAGATCCCAGGGACATGAAATGACTTTATTGTACCAGAACCATAAAAACCGGAATAGAAGATGTTTCAATAAATCAAACTCCAATCTCAAATTACCTAAACCAAAACTATGCTGCAGGTTCCACCCTCTGTAACTTATTCCATATGCCTTAATACAGTTATCAGGTTAGCTGGATGCATGTTTACCTGCCATGGCACCCTTCCTCAGAAGTACAAAACTATCTTCCTGCAGAGCCGTGGCCAGAATAAACCACTCACACTCTTGCCTATATCACCACCAACACTTTCATGTTTAAGAAACAGCTTTGATGGAGACATTTTTGAAAATGAGACAGAGAAAATTTTATTGCCAGAATTGCTCTTAAGGGGAGCTGGGCACAGTGGCTCACAGCTGTAATCCCAGCACTTTGGGAGAGTGGCTGAAGCAGATGGATCACCTGAAGTCAGGAATGGGAAATGAGCCTGGCCAACATGGTGAAACCCCGTCTCTACTAAAAATACAAAAAATTAGCCAGGTGTGGTGGTGAGCACTTGTAATCCCAGCTACTGGGGAGGCTGAAGCAGGAGAATCACTTGAACCAAGGAGGCAGAGGTTGCAGTGAGCTGAGATCGCCCCATTGCACCCCAGCCTGGAAAAAAAAAAAAAAACCCCATCCAAAAAAAAAAAAAAAAAAAAAGCACAGGGGAAAAAAACTACTTTGATAAACCCAGTGGGATGAAGGGAAAGATCTCCCAGGCACATTCACATTTTTAAATGGTGGTTATCAAGCTCTCTGCGTAAAACAAAGAGGGGAAGATGTCTAGTTCTTAGAAGAGAGGGAATGTGAATGAGGGGAAGAGAAAGAAGACAGAAAAGCCAGGAAAGGGGTGAACTGGGAGATGCAGAGAGGCTGCAGATATCAAATGCAATTCCCTCATGAACCCTATAATCTCCAGTAAACTAACAAATGAAAACGGAGGCCCCGGGAACTTGAAGAGAGATGAGCTTTGCACCAAAGTGGGGCAAAACCATTCAGCACCTTCCTGAGGAGCTAACTAAGGAGCACAGCCTCAGCTGACACCCAGCTTGCAACTTCTTCCACTTAGTTACCTTGGAATGCACTTTAAAGTCAACCCACGCTGGGCCCATCCTGACACAGCACAGCTCGAGGTCAGCAACTGTCCATGAGAGGATATCCATGGGATAAACAATCAGCAAATCCCTACCTTCTAAATATTCCGGGCCACCACATGCTGTGCCTCACAGGACAGAACCAAACACTAGGTCAACTCTATTAGGTATAAGCACATTCAGAGCTGCTTTTAGAAGAAAGTTTTGATCCCCTCTGTAGGTCATCCTGCAGTCAGGAATCTTACTCATTAACTGGAGAAAACAGATAAGGATTTTCAATTTCCAAGACAAAATACTGGCTTTCTAACTTAGCACAGGACTTAACATACGGTAAGCACTCGATAAGTGTGCAACAGAAGCAATTCGTGAAGCCTTTGACAATACAGATTCCCAAGCCCCATCCCAATCACACTGACTCAGAAATTCAGGGATAGGATTGGGTATGTATATTTAAGTGATTCTGCTGCAGTGCGTTGGGGATCTTATTTCAAAACCTCTGGGAATATGTGAGCTGTTACCTCTTCCTACTTCTCTACATTCTAATATTTAAGCAGTTCAAATAACCAGAATGTTACAGCTCTAGATTACTTCACTTTGATTCCTAAGCAACCAATGAGCACACAAGGAGTATATGAAATGACAAAAATGTGTGAGATCCTGCAAGTACAGTACCTAGAGTAGGAATAGAACTAAGGACATTTATCTAAAAAACACTATCATTTAAAGGGCATTGGTAGGACAAAAGAGAACTTTACAAAGACCGAAAAGGCAATAGTGGGAGAGATAAAAGGAGAATCAAGAAAGTCTGATAACAGACAGCTTCAACCGGAAATTGATCACATAGAGCAGGGGTCCTCAACCCCAAGGCCACAGACCAGTACCAGTCCATGGCCTGTTAGGAACCAGGCGGCACAACAGGAGGTAAGTGGCAGGCAATCGAGCAATACCACCCGAGCGCTGCCTCCCGCCAGATCAGCAGCAGCATTAGATTCTCATAGGAACACAAACCCTATTGTGAACTGCACATGCAAGAAATCAAGGTTACATGCTCATTATGAGAACCTAATGCCTGATGATTTGAGGTGCGGTGGTTTCATCCCAAAACCATCTCCCCACCTCCAACCACTCCTGGTCCATGGAAACACCACAAAACCCATTCCTAGTATCAAAAATGTTGGGAACCACTGACAGAAAAATGGCAAGTATCCACTGGAATTAGCATAGTAGGCAACATTAGCATATGAGGCTCCACCCCCATGACCTTATCTCCTAATACTATCACATTGTTTGGTAGGGCTTCAACATAAGAATTTTGTGGGGACATAAACATTCAGTCCATTACAGGTGTGAAATAGAGTGCCAAACATTTCACTGTCTTTGATTGCAAAAAACAATATAAAGATGGTTGAAATGGTAGCTAAATTTTCAGGTAGAAGTCAGAAGAAGTAGGGATCACCTTGATAGGCCCAGTTTTCTTGATGCAGCAACAAACAAAGGCCATCTACTGAGAATGAGAGGTGGGGGGTAGAGGAAAGGAGGTGAAGGAGAAGACTAAAGAGAGGTGAAAACTGAAGGCACAGAGGCCCAGATGAGCCAGGACCCCTCAATGATGTCATGGTGACAGGCTGAACATTTTCCTGGTTTCCTCCAACACGGTTGTGAGGCACTAATAAAACAAATAAACAGCAATGAGGCAGTGGTCACAGATCGGGGAGTACAATTGTTCCAAGAGACAGGTAATCACAAACAACCCGCTGGCCCAACATCCTGATCCCAAATACTGTCCATAACCCCAGCAGCAAAACCCTATCTGCACACCTTATCTGCATGGAGCCCCAGCAGCACGACACTATAAGACTTCCCTCCAGCCCCTGCCTCTTTGCAGACAGCCCCTTCTCTGCTCTGCTGCCCGCTGCACCCTTGCAATGTATCTTCCTACTTTCTCCAATAACTCTGCCTTTCTTTACCTACAACTGTCTTAGTAAATTCCTTTACCACCCTTGATGCCAGCCCTAGCTAGCTGCATCTGTGACAAGGGTTCAATGACTAAAGTCATGCAGAGAGGAAGCAGCAAACTATAGCATCAATCTTGATTCCATATTTTGCAGAGTGGGGTGCTGCAGGAAGACTAAGTGTAACACAGTTTGAAATGCTGGTGAAAGAGTAGTTGGGATGATAAACCACATGGCCCCCACTAGGTTGGAAAGGAATAGAAGTCAAGAAGGGACTGACTAGCAGATGTGGAAAAAGGAGAGGACTAATGGATTAATGGTCTATATGAAGTCAGCAAACAGGTCTGGGAGAAGTGTAGTTATGAGAGATCAGGAGAAAAGGAAGCTCATGCATTCATGGAATTAAAATTAAATAGCCATGGTCACTGGCTAAAATGTTCTAATAACCTGTCTTGTAAAACTTTTTCAAGAGTCAATTATAAATGACCCCATTAAATGATTCTGCATATTGTATAAAAACTGTAATTGAAGACCCTACTCATCATGGTACTTATTTATATTTTGTTTATACTGTGCCTTATGCTATGTAGGATTTTGGTGGCTTACAAAGATATGAAAATATAGTATGATAGAATAAATTTAAAATAAGTGAGAGAGATGAGGTTAATAAAGTTAAATAAGTAAGATAGAACTGGAAATGAGGTTGGTTTATGAAGCTTAATGCACCTTAAGTTAAGATCAATGCAATAAATTCTTCTTAGAATTTTGTGCCAAGGTTTTCTCCTCACACACCAGTATATTTTTCATTATTAAACCAGGAAAGTTATTTAACTTATTCCATTTCCATTTGGATCTTGACTCCAGGACTCTTGGAAGTAAATATTTCCACCAGTTGTAATTACTACCTTACATATTCTATTTAAACCACCCCCCTGTTTCATTATTTATATCTCACTCTTCATCTTTGATTTAATGGTGATTTGGTGGTTTTAATTTCATGCCACCTCAGATATCCTTGCAGTAGGTATAACATAAATTAGAAATAAATAAATCCAAATAGCCAATGCTTTACTTTAAATCACTGGCTGCACACTAAATTTCAACATCTAAAAATCATTTCTCAAGTTATCCTACTCTAATATCTTTTTTCTTACTTTTCTAGATACAGCAGAATGTCACATAGTAAAATATCCTCCAAGAGTATGGCATATCTCTACAGCTATCAATCTATATTCAGGGGTGGCATATCACTGGTAGCATACCGTACATTAAACGTCTAGTAAGTTGTGTTGCTTATCAGTACTCAATCTTACCTGCACTATCTACATGTATCATCAAAAGCAAGAATCTTTAATAGCAGCTAGCAAGCCACATGTGGTGAGGTCAGAAAACTGTTTAGTTAAACCAGGTCTTAAAGTGGATGACTCATTAGATCAGCAAAATATTCTTTACCTGGTTATGCCCTCTGCATGTAACCCAGGTGTGTCTGGCTCAAAAGTAGAAATCCAACACTAACCCCAAACACCATACCAAAGAATCATCCATCCTCGCTGCTGTTACATGTTTAGAGGGCTTTTCAGGTCAAAGTCGTTTACACTCCATTACTGAATGGGAATAAAACAATATCTACTTAATTTTTTCCTTCATTTCTCTTATTTTAGTTATTTATTTTACATCTATTCCATTAAATAAGAAATGAGAAGTGCCAGAGTAAGGAAGCAGACTGGGGGTGCCCATCCACTGAAGAAGCATGGCTAAATGATTTTGTCCACAAGGACCTTTAATGCCTGGAATCAGTTCTCTCATTCAAGTCCCTGGTGGTCTCCTTGTCCTAAAGGATAACCCTCCTGAGATGGTTAATAACTTAACACCGAACATCGCTGTTGCTGGCAATTCAGTAGAACAACACGCTAGAAATTGCCATCAAGAGAGTAATAAGCCCCAATTCTAAAAACTATTAAGGAAAGCTCCTGAACATTTTACTTTCTCCTTCTTTTTAATATCTGGGATAATTCAGTCCCCATATGAAAAAATATGAGAGCTAAAATGCATGATCATCAACAGGCTTAACCCTGATGCTATTGGTCAAACCTAATCTGCCCATGCATACAACTAACATTCCAATAAGCTCTGCATTTTTAATTTTCTGTAACAACTGGGTGGTCCTTTTCTATAATATTTCTAAGAGGATTCTTATTTGTACTATTTCAAACCCTCAACAAAGTAGCTTTTCTGGAAGAAGTTTCAAAAGGATTTTTGCATCCCGTAAATCCTTTACCTGCATCCTCCATTCATTGTGAAAATTAAGGTATAGATGAGTTATAAAGGCAATCATAGCTGGAACAGGTTTACCCTTTTCACAAAAGTTATCATGCCAAAACTCCTCTGAGAATAAACCCTAGTTTATAACAGGCTGCTTCAAGGGAAGAGAATGTATGTCTACTCTGGTCATATTCGACACCAGACTTCTGGGAACGGTTTTCCTCAGTAATGGAAACCAGTGGAGAAAATTCTTAACATTTGTGTTGCTCTCTAAGAGTGACAGAAGGGTGTCATGAGTTGACATAAGACAAAGGAAATCAAACTAACCAGTATACAGAACCTGAGCATTGACTCCAACTTGCCCTTTCCAAAAGCTTTTCTGATACCTCAACCAAAAAAAAACCCCACCCATTCATAATACCATTTGTCCAATCCTCACTTGAGTAGAGAATTTAAAACTCTACCTAATCTGGATACTTTTTACTCATCAGCTGATGATAAGAAAGGAAATCTATTGCACTTGAATAATATGTATTTACTCCATTGTTTAAGAATACTGCATTCTTCTAAAACAAAAAAAGATAAGCAAAACAAATGGCATGGATGGAACTCAAGGATTGTTAAGCATTTGTAATAAGTAAGCTAACAGCTTAACAGAAGAGGCAAAATTCATAGAGACTATTAAGTAGAGATAACAAGTAGCTTATGAGACATGGGGACATCACAATGTGTTAAATATGAACAGTAAGTTCAACCTATAAGGCATGTTGAAGACAGAATAGATGGGGTATATAATGGAACAAACAAGAGCATTGCTCCATGACTGGAAGGTTTGAAAAGACCAAGTCCTAAGGTAAAACTATGCCAGTCTGGGCTGACAACTATTGTTATCCTTAAATCAGCTTTCTAACACAATTCAGTTCTGCCCCTACATGCTCTCTGGCAAAAAAAAATACAGATAAACCCCAAAGCTATTTGGCAATCTAACTGGCACACTAAAGTTGTTAGTAGGTGTGCTTGTCTTTGTATTTCTCTGATAGAGCAGGTGTGTCCCCCAGAAGCCTTCCATCTGTCTGTTAGGGCCCCTTTCCTCAAGCCCCATTCTCATCCTCATAACCACAGCCCCAGTTTGAAAGGCTGATGTAGCAAAGAGACAGATATATGAGCATTGTATAACCCAGCATTTGGGTTGTGTAGTCATCCCCACTTGTATACTATCCTAAGTGCATTAACCTGCTGTATCTTCTCCCCCTTGATTTCATTATATGTTTTAAATCGACTTAATCAAGCATGTGATCAGAGTGTCGTAATTTTGTGTGTGTCTTTCTGTTCAGTGATCTCTGGTAGTGTATTTGAAAGCTAACATTGCATCAGTGTAATCTCCTACAGAACAATGTGAGCAGAGAAATATATTAGGCTAAGCAGAAAATACATATATTTAGTTGGGGGTTTGCAGAAGTATAATCATAAGATTATGTTAATTAAAATATGAGCATAATATTCTATAATAATAGATGTAGAAGAACATGTCTTTTTATATTGTCTTGTGACAACTGAAGAGAACCGAATCAAAGCCTTGTTGGAAAGAAGTAAATATATATAGGTAAGCATGCAGGCTTTTGAGTCAGAACTCCTGATATCAAATCCCGTTCCACTACTTTCTATCTTTGTGACTTTGGGCAAATTACTTCTCTGTGTCTCAATTTCCTCAGCTGTAAAAGAGCAATAATAATAATAATACCTGAAAGTGTTATTTTGATGATTAAAGGAAGTACTAGCATGTAAATTTCTTGTACTAACCAGCTCAGAGGAACTGCTTCTAAATTTTTTAGCTATTGAAAAAGAAACAGTAAATGAGTATGACTAAAGGGAATAAAGTCTTTTGTGGCAATGGGTTTCACAAACATTACTCCTCCTTGCCATGGTAATGAGACCCTTTTCTCGTGCTAATGCCAGTATATGGGTAAAAATTACAGTATATAAAGCAATAATTAGTAACCAATATGGAGTAACATGTAATCTCGTGAGTTTCTCTTCAAGATTGGGATGAATTTCTGGGAGTCACTGGGTGGTAAACGAGAAATGATTCAGGGAGTCCAGCAGCTGGAAAACCCTGGGAGCCCAGGACCAGCTGCTCCTCCAAATGGAGTCACCATAGCCAATAAAAAGAAACCAAGATTTCATGATCTCTAATGTCCTACTTATAACCACTGCTACCAGGAAGAAACCTTGGACTGGAGAGTTGAGCTCACTCCTAGGGTTGCTGTTACGAACTGGTTTGGGATATTAGCAGTTGTGGCCATCTACTGCTTCATTTGTTTTCTCCACTGTTTGATAGCATCCAAGAAGTTCCACCTGCCCAAAGGGAAGGAGGGTGGCCACGAGATGTCAACGTACGTTGTAAATGAATAATACCAATAAGTCTAGGCCTTTTCAGCAGATACCCCTAATCCGCATCTCTCAGGATGACCCGCATCTCCAATCATTCTAGCCTTAGTCTACCTTTGCTTGGCTCCTTAATGAGCCTCTAATAAACTGCACCAAGAAACCCAGAAAACCTACTTGCTTAGATATAGCTCAATTCAGCTAAATTAAATATATCTTAATTCAAAGTATAAGTAAATCAGTAACTCAGAAATTACATACTTTTAAAACCTCAAAGGGAAAGGAAGGCATTTCTAAAACCTTAGGATAGATGGAAATATACTTATAAATAACTTAAAATATTCTTCAGGTAGGTATGCAAATAAACTTAAGTCCTCTGTGACCCATTCCAACAGTTTCTGTTTTAGGTCTTGGACTTGGAAAATGAAGACTTTGTGCCCAAGTTTAATTAGGCACTTTTCCTATCCAGCCCAGGCCAGGCCCTATGGCTATCCATCACTTCAGAACCCACTATATTCATCCCAAACTTTATCCAGTCTCCAGATGAGACTGATCTGTGATGACCTAATATATAATGTTCCACTGCTTTTGTAATACATGTCCTTTAGATATGTCAGCCTCCTCAATTTTATACATTTTAACTGATTTGTTACTGTTCAGCCTCTGGTATGCCAGAGCTGATAATGGTTCTGCCAAGCTCCATACACAGAAACTTAAATTAAAAAAACAAATGTTTATAATTGTGGTTTTTTATTAGGTGACATAGATGCCTAAATCACAGCAGACAAAACCAAGAAAAATACATTGTTCTTCAAAAACAAATTCATAAATTCGTATCTCCTTATAAAATTTGAATAATTCAAAAAAATATAATAAAGGAAATAAAATTCAAAATACTACTAATCAGAAAAAAACTCGTTTTAACTCTATGATGTCTAGAATACAAATTGAAGGACTATACATATATACATTTAGGTATTTTTTAGATAATAAGACAGAGAATACAGAATGTCTCATAATCTGCTTTTCAGTTATTAACATATTGTAAGCAGTTTTTCACAGCCTTAAAATATTCAAGAACATGCTCTAAATTATTGCAAAAGCTGCACAGTCCCTCTATTAGTGTCCTAGGATTGCCTAGTACTATTAATACAAACTGGGTAGCTTAAAACCACAGAAATATATAGTCTCCCAGTTCTAGAAACCAGGAATCTGAAATCAAGGTGTCAGCAGGGCCCCAGCCCCTCTGCAACCTGCAGGGAACCCTTCCTTGTCTCTTCCTAGCTTCCGGGGCTGCTGGGAATCTTCGGCATTTCTTGGCTTACAGCTGCATGACTCCAACCTCTGCCTTCCCTCTCACAGGGCATTCTTCCTGTGTCTCTCTCTTCTTAGAAGGACACCAGTTATATTGAATTAGGGGCCTGCCCTAATCTAATATGATCTATTCTTAACTAAATTACATCTGCAACCATCTTATTTCCAAATAAGGTCACATTCTGAATTACTAGGGGTTAGAACTTCAACTTATTTTCTGGAAGAGGGGACACAGTTCCATCCTGAATAATCCCCTATGGTACAGCACAGTTTCCTTTCTTCTTTTTTCCTTTTTTCCTATTATATTTAACGAGGCAAATAGTCTGTGAAAGTAATTTTAATCGTAAGGCAATATTTTAGGACTCATTATTCCTCACACAACAACCCCATCTCCACTGTACAGAGTGAAAACTGGAGGAGCAGAAATGTATTAAATAACTGCCCAAGGACACTCAGATAATAGACAGAGGAGCCTCCAGGCCCTCTGGCTCACAGTCTTCAAGATTAATCACACTCTATAGTAGGAAGTAGGATAGATCCAATGCAAATTTCACTTAATCAGGAGGTCAAAATGATTGATCACTAAACAATCAGGCATTTTTTATTTATCTCGATCCTTAAATAGTTCAGACCATCTTAAAATCTATTTTCCTCCCAAATTTGTCCTGAGTCTCAATTTTGCTACCCTGAACTCTAATAATAAAACAATATCTAGCATCAAATCTTACTTTATAATTTACAAAATAAATCAATATCTATTATATTAAATTATACTTAATAAAGAGATACTATAATCAGTATAGTTAGAAAGATCACTCAAGTAAAACATTACTCTGTTTTTTCCAGTTTTAAGAAATCATCTCCTATTATTTTAAATTCCCTTAAATGGCTTTCATACTCTGCATTAAATTAATTGAAATTATTTAATGCTATTTATACTCTTTATAAGAGATTAATTTTTATTATATTTTATATGTATATGAAGCACTAGAGACTACAGATTTATCCTATATGCTGTAATTGTGCTAAACTCTCATTGCTATAATGGTTTTTAGTTGATTTCTTAGGCTTTCTAAACACAGTCATTGGTATGCATTTAGTAACATAAGTTATTCATCGTGTCCTTTATATTTTTTCCACTCATAATTCTCCATCAAATATCTTTAATATTCTTAATTAGGAGTATTGATAGAACGCATTTCAACATTTTTCCTATCTCTCCTTTCAAAAGTTCTTATTTTCCAAATCAGAGGAAGTTTCTACTCCCTTCATATGGTTTCCATGGAAATTGTCCATCATTTTCCAACATCTGTATGAGTTTGCTAGGGTTGCCATTACAAAGCACTATAGACTTGGTAGCTTAAGCAACAGAAATTTAATCTCTCACAGTCCTAGAGGCTAGAAGTCCAAGATCAAAATGTTGGCATGACTGGTTTCATGCTGTAGCCTTTCTTTTTGGCTTGTAGATGGCGACCTTATCTCTGTCTTCACATGATCTTCCCTCTGCGTATGTCTGTATCCTAATCTCTACTACTTATAAGGACACCAGTCATATCGAATTAGGACCCACCCCAATGACCTCATTTAGCCTTACTTATTTTTGCAAAGGTTCTACCTCCATATAAAGTCACATTCTGGCTGGGTGTGGTGGTTCACACCTGTAATTCCAGTGTTTTAGGAGGCCAAGGTGGGAGGATCACTTGAGGTCAGGAGTTCAAGAACAACCTGGCCAACAGAGTAAAACTGCATCTCCACTAAAAAAAAAAAAAAAATACAAAAATTAGCTGGGCATGGTGGTGCACACCTGTAATCCCAGCTACTCAGGAGGCTGAGGCAGTAGGATTGTTTGAACCCGGGAGGAGGAGGCTACAGTAGCCAAGATCAGGCCACTGCACTCCAGCCTGGGTAACAGAGCAAGACTCCATCTCAAAAAAAAAAAAAAAAAAGTCACATTCTAAGATACACATGAGTGACGACTTCAATACACAAATTTGGGGGCAGGGGACATGATTCAACCCATAACAACGTCCCTGTTATGCACAGATTTATCTCAATCCATTTAGTAGATTCATGCAGTCTATTACATGTTTTTAATTCAATCACTTAACATTATAGTTTACAACCAATATAAAGCTTCACTTCAGTGCTCAAAGCCTACCCCTCCTTGCCTGCCTTATTTTTTCGCATTTCTGCAGCATTTCCATGTGCTGCAGTCATTCATCATCACTGCATATTTTTATAGATATTATGTTTTCTTTTCTATCTTCTCTAGTGAATATCATCATTCAATCTTATCTCTTTCTGATTCTTGATATTTGTTTTCCACCTCCTCCAATGTAAATGCCTGGTCCTGAAAATGTGTTCTTCCTCTTTGGTGTTAAAATACTTTCACAATTACAAGTGGCTTTCTTTATTTTAAATTTGCAATTATTGTTTTTAAAGGTTATTTTCCTTTTGTGATACTTATTATGATTTTTGTTATTCTTCTGCCTTATTTTGATGTGTTTAGACCATAGGGGGCATCTTACAATGTTAATCTTGTTAGCGTTTTCCTGAAAGTTCTTCTCTTATGAAATATTCAGACCAAAATAGTCTCTTTCATGCTACAGAAGTAAGGACTCCTAGGACTCCATTCAAAACAACTCTCAAACCATTTAAGGAAGTACAAAGCAAGGAGAGTGAAAGGGAAAAGAATTAAATTACTTATACCTACTACATGCTAGAAACTTGATTTCATAATCTTAAATGTGCAATCCTACAAACTAGGCTAAATTATTTATCTCATTTTACAGATGAGTAAATTGGAGATCACAGGGCTTAGTGACTTTCTGAAGTTTATATACATAGTCAATGATAAAGATCAACATCAAAATTAATGTGTATCACCCAAAACCCTGGCTTTTCCCCTTACTTCATATAAATGCTCATCTCTCCTTAAGTATATTTTTACCTACTTTGAGTTTCCCTGAGCCTCTCTGAATAAATGGAATGGTAAGAACACAAGTCAGGTGCCAATATAATCACAACAAAACAGTGTTTTGGCTCCATGCACCTCTCTCTCTAGCCCTCCTCTCTCAACAACAGTTTAAAATAGCAGTGTTCAGGCATTCATTGGAAATTTACTGCAATTTATCACTTGCTATAATGAGTGAACTAGCAGGTATCTGAAAGTTCGGTTCAATAGCACATATTGAGCACTTTCTGCATGCCCGACACCACACAGATTGCTTAGAATTCATGGATGAATAATATGCTTATCTGCTGTTGAAAACCTCATGGGTTGGGAATGGAGTAGGGAGGGGAGATTGCACTGCACATTAAACACATTTTGGGGGTGTCTGTCATGCTGTTGTTTCTTTCTCAAAGAGCCTGCCTCAGCGCAAATCTCTACTGATTAGGGGAGACCACCTGTGTACATCATCACCACCATATTCCCTCCCATCACTCCCACCCCACAGTTGGGTCAGGGCAGACATGTGACTATAGCTGATTGGCAATCCATGGGACCTCAGAAAAAGGTGAGGTGGGCCAGTCAGATTTCTCTGCCAAAAATATATAATCAGGCCTATGAGAAGCAATTCAGGTAGTAGCGTGTAAAAGAAGCTAGTAAGTGAAGAGACTATGCACTCAAGTCATTGAAGGAGAGCTAATTCCTGCTGCCGAGTTCCCGGAAGTTGACCAGGTTCTTACGACTCTTCCTGTCACCTGTTGTTCTACTGCCTGTTTTCTAGAGATGCTGCTGTGTTGCCCCAGCATCCTTAAAAATAAACACCACTTTAAAAGAAGACATTTATGTGACCAACAAATGTATGAATAAAAGCTCAACATCACTGATCACTAGAGAAATGCAAATCAAAACCACAATGAGATACCATCTCATGCCAGTCAGAACGGTGATTAACAAGTCAAGAAACAATAGATGCTCGCGAGGATGTGGAGAAATAGGAACACTTTTACATTATTGGTGGGAATGTAAATTAGTTCAACCATTGTGGAAGATAGTATGGCGATAGTAAAGAAATACCATTTGACCAAGCAATCCCATTACTGGGTATACACCCAAAGGAATATAAATCATTCTACTATAAAGATACATGCATGTGTATGTTCACTGCAGCACTGTTTACAATAGCAAAGTCGTGGAACCAACCCGAATGCCCAATGATAGACTGGATAAAGAAAATGTGACACATATACACCATGGTATACTATGCACTCACAAAAAGGAATGAGATCATGCCCTTTGCAGGTACACAGATGAAGCTGGAAGCCATCATCCTCAGCAAATCAACACAGGAAGAGAAAACCAAACACCGCATGTTCTCACTCAGAAGTGGGAGTTGAACAATGAAAACCGTGGACACAGGGTGGGGAACAATACATAGCAGGGCCTTTCGGGGGAAAGGGGGGTGAGGGGAGGAAACTTACAGAATGGGTCAATAGGTGCAGCAAACCATCATGGTATACATATACCTATGTAACAAACTTGCACATTCCACACATGTATCCCGAAACTTAAAGTAAAACAAACAAAAATACCACTTTTAATATGGCCTAGTTAGATTGATTTCTGCCACTTGGAAGTATACAAGCTCCAACTAAGGCAAAAATGTAATATAATGTGACAAAAGACATATCAACAGGGTTCCATGTCGGTGCCAAGAAAAAAACTCCTGACCCCTTCAATAGAATGACTCCTTAACCATGTCCTATAAATCTACTAGCAAGCACACAGAAATGGAGGCAGGAACATGGGGCCAAAGGTCAGCACAAGGTCAAGGAGGAACAATACCAGTGGTTACCTAAACTCGGACTAACTATTAAACCCAATAATCAAAAAGTCACATATCTAGAAATTCAGTCAAAAACTGATTGCCTACCATGAACCAGCATGTTAATACAAATGGGTAGAGTCCTTGCACTAAAGAAGTCACAGTCCAGTGTCAATAGCTTTGCTCCCAACACAAAGACTTATTTATGAGAAGTCAACATCTATTTACTAGGCCTGGGGGCATGGTGTTTTGTGACAAGAGCAGCGTTTTATTTATTTCGGGGTTTTTACACTTATCTATATCTCATGAAAAGATTATACTAATGGCTAATACTGACATAGTGCTTTACATACGCCAGACACTTTTCTAAGCACTTTACAAACACTAGCTCATGTAATCCTCAAAACTCTATAAGGTAGGCCTTATTATTATCCCTGTTTCACAGATGAGCAAACTGAGACACAAGAAACTGGTAAGTTACTTTCCCCAGTTACACAGCTGGTAAGTAGCAGAACTGGGACACAAACTCAGAAAACTAAAGATCCACAACTTCAGCCACTACTTCATGCTGCTTTTAATAGTAATAAAGAAAAGAAAGGGCCAGGAACGGTGGCTCATCCCTATAATCACAGTGCTTTAGGAGGCCAAGGGAGGAGGATTACTTGGGGCCAGGAGTTCGAGACCAGCCTGGGCAACAAAGCAATACCCCGTCGCCTCAAAAAATGAAAAAAGTAGCCAGGCATGGTGGCAACCTTATAGCTCAAGCTACTCAGGTGACTGAGGCAGGAGGATCACTTGAGCCCAGGAGTCTGAGGCAGCAGTGAGCAATGATCACATAATTGCACTCCAGCCCGGGTGACATAGACCAAACCTGTCACTAGAAAAGAAAAAAAAAGAACTATTATATTAATAAAGAAAATAGAAAAGAAATTAAAATTACCCACATTTTCATACTTTCTTCATCTTATTATGTTTCTTTGTAGAACTTGACCGTAAGTATAGAAAGTTGATCACTAAATGATACTATTTTGTGTCTTCTTTAACAGTGCCTAAAACATATCCTAATATGCTGCTCTTCATAATCATCATTTTAATGGGGGCATAATATTACATCAATTTGTTGTACCATAGTTCAACCATTCCCCTACCATCCAAATTCCTAGTTGTTCCACTTTTCCAATTTTTGGCCATTATAAATAATGGTGAAATGAATATATTAGTGCATATACCTTCTTTCTTTTCTTCTCTTGAATTATTTCCTTAGGATAAATTCCCAGAGGTGAGATTCCTGGTACAAACATCCACGGGCAGGTTTTTGATTCCCAATGTATAGTCAGACTCCTTTCCAAAAACCAGCAATGGAAGGTTCCAAATTTATAAATGAACCCATTTCACCACAATTTCATGAGAACTGAGTATTATAGCTATGCTTTTTTTTGGAGATGCAGTTTCACTCTTATTGCCCAGGCTGGAGTGCAATGGTGCGATCTCAGCTCACAGCAACCTCCGCCTCCTGGGTTCAAGCCATTCTCCTGCCTCAACCTCCGGAGTAGATGGGATTACAGGCATGCGCCACCACACTCAGCTAATTTTGTATTTTTAGTAGAGATGGGGTTTCTCCACGTTGGTCAGGCTGGTCTCGAACTCCAGACCTCAGGTGATCTGCCCACCTCGGCCTCCCAAAGTGCTGGGATTACAGGCGTGAGCCACCACACCCGGCCTATCTATGCTTTTTAATGTTTACTCATTTAGTAAGTGTAAGTTATTTTCTTAATTTATATTTTACTTGTATTGCTTACAGATAAGGTTAATATTTTTCTAGTTATTTACTTACTAAGGTTCTTAATGAAAAAATTGTACATAAGTTTTGCCCAATTATCTATTGAGAATGTCATGTTTTCTACCAGTTTGAATGCCTTTAAGAAAGTCAATAATCCTTTCCTGTCATACTCGGTGTGCATTTCCTCAATCTGTTTTTGGTGGGTAGGGTCGGGGGGTGCTTTCCAAAGTTCTAGAAAACAAGCCACGGAGCTCCTGCTCAGAGACACCTGGCCTCGGCTCTGAGTCTGGCTTCTCCCCATAGATGAGTCTGTGACCTTGAGGAGGCTGAGTTCGGCTCAAGAACAGGAGAGCTTGATGATTGTAAACACCTCCTTAAATTTAAGTGAATCCATGTTTGTGTGACTCATCCTTGGACGGTGATTTAAGCCCTGAGCATAAACAGGCTTGAGGTCTAGCACCACCTGATCTCCTCGGATCTGGAGGAACACCATGAGGGCAGTGCCCACTGCAGCAGCCCGACACCCTTACCAAACTGGAAATCCCCAAGACAGAAGACAGCTGTTGGAATCCACATCTGCTCCTGCTCTATGTGACCTCCCCACTCCAATAAAACCCTGCATCCCTGGCTAAATAAACTAGGAACATCAACTAATCCTACCATGGAATGTGTGTCTGTGGTATTCCTGCCAACGCAAACTCACAGTCACCCTCCTCCCCGTCGTCCTCTTCTTCATTTTATTTAAGTTATGTTGTCTTCACTATACATGTTTCACTATTTATTTGTGTTAGGCAGGAACCTAGACCCAACATGGTGGTATCACCCGATATGGCAGGTCCTTTGTTAGGACTTCCCACCCTTCACTTCCTGCTAAGACTTTTAGCGCGCGAAAAAAGCCCGCGCCCGCGAAAAAAGCCCGCGCCCGCCAAAAGCCCCCCGCTCTGCGCAAACTCCTGGACATGTCATTCCTCAGAAATCGAAACCTAACTCAGGAAACCTAAACCTACAGACTCCGCCTACCTCGCCCTGTAAAAGGCCCCTGATACCGGCCCCGCGCACGACCTCCTCGGCCCTCCTCCTAGAGGACCGGTGAACGTCGCCCGCGAGCGCAGTAAAGCCTACCTCTGTTCTCATCTGCCTGGTGTCTTCTTGCTCAGCTCCCCATTACATTACAATTTGTTTGCTTGGTGAAACAGAGTTTTGTTCTGTCCCCCAGGCTGAAGTGCAGTGGTGTGATCTCAGCTCACTGCAACCTCCAACTCCTGGGCTCAAGGGATTCTCCTGCCTCAGCCTCCTGAGTAGCTGGGACCACAAGTGCACACCACCAGCTGGGCTAAAATACATATATATATGTATATATATATTTTAGAGATGGGTTTTTATCATGTTGCCCAAGCTGGTCTCAAACTCCTGGATTAGAGCATTCCGCCCGCCTTAGTCTCCCAAAGTGCTGGGATTACAGGTGTGAGCCACTGCATCTGGCCTGTTTCACCATTTAAATATAGATAAATCTTTCATGTTTTCCCTTGTACTTCCTTTTATCCCTTAACACACTAGAAACATTCACTTTTTCCAAGGAACGCAAGTACGCCCAATTTTACATTATCCCAAAGCTTATATTATTTTTTTTAACTATTGATTTCATGTGGGACGCAGGTTGTTACAGAATTACGTGATACAGATCTAAAAGAGTTTGCTGTGTTTCTAAACACTGTGGGAAACTGGTTATGAAATGAGCATTCCTTTCCCTATCATTCTGTAAGGACTACTATATCACACATTCAATTCATAAATATAATTGTATCTATTTCTGGGGCTTTCTGTCCTATTTATGTATACTTCGAGCTATGCATCCAGAGATGTAGTTTTAATTTTGTTTCCAACATGATTTATATCTGGGACTGACTCTACCTCATCACTTTTCTTCTTCAGGAATACTGAGGGTATCCTATTTTTTTCCAACACATTTTAGAATGATTTTGTCAAAAAAAGACTAGTAATTTCTTTTCTTAAATTTATAAATTGTAAATTTTTACAATGTGGTTTCTTCCATTCAGAAAACATTTGTCTATTCATTCGAGCCTCAATTTATCTCCAATGAAATCTGTAGTTCTCTTTATGTAGGTCACAGTCATCCCTAATGAAGCTTATTCCCGCATATTTTATATCTTTGTCACTACAGTGAATGAGATCTTTTCATTATATTCTCTAGTTGCTTACTGCTGATATACCAAAATCTCTGTTTCATACAGTGGATGTGAAAAAGTCCTTTGGAGAATATTCCTGTGTCTTCTGCAAAACTATTGTGGAAACACTGTTCGGGATGTCATCGCAAGTCTCTTTAAGCAAAAAATTCCTTCCAGAGGTCAGAAAAAAAGGAATTTTTTTTTTCTGAGATAAACTTAACCCAGTGACAAGGGTTCTCTGTTTAGTTATTTGCCTTAGCAGCCAAGATATTAAAAGCCTAAGTTCCTCTTTAACTGCAAAAAGGAATTATACCTAGATATCTGGCACACATATTTTTCTGTTCCTTTTCATTGGTTTTGGTTTTACTCATATTTTTAATTGTCTTATTTTAATTCTGCAGTCTTCCTCAAATTGTCTTTGGAAGTAGGCAGTTAGCCTTAGAAGGTTATGTGCCTTAATATGCACATTCAGAAGTAATTAAGCTATATGATAATTGAATAGTATT
Organism: Theropithecus gelada; assembly: GCF_003255815.1. Classification (NCBI taxonomy): domain Eukaryota; kingdom Metazoa; phylum Chordata; class Mammalia; order Primates; family Cercopithecidae; genus Theropithecus; species Theropithecus gelada. Next base: position 35,325,182 of record NC_037685.1, on the reverse strand, counting down.
GTTCATCTGTTCTTAATTATATATGCTAAAAAAGGAGTAATCAACCTTTTTCCTTCAGGACACATTGTAAATCTACCCCCTTTGTAGCTCACTCAAGAAAGCATTATAGAACATGGGAGTGATCCTGCATGGTCAAATTGAATTTTAATTTATTTTTTAAAATAAGCATTTTTCATAAACCATGGTACTTCTAATATTTTTAATAATAAATCACTTACATCTTTATACTAGTCAATGTGTAGCAAACAGCATGTCATCAAGACACACCAGGACATAAATGAGGGAAGAACAGTGAGAAAATGATCTGGGAAAAGTTCCTTGAAAAGGTAAAGTTGTGCACAGTGCCTGAATTACTGCTTCTAAAGTCTTCACCATACCCCTCAAGGAAAAGTAACCACTCCTTATTCTGAATTCTAATGGCCCTTTATAATTAAACCATTTCCTCCAAAAAGGTTGATACAGTTTGGATATCTGTCCCCTCCAAATCTCATGTTGAAATGTGATCCCCTGTGTTCAAGGTGGGGCCTGGAGGGAGGTGTCTGGGTCACGGGAATGGGTCCCTCATGAAGGGCTTGGTGTCCTCCGCATGGTCACGAGTGAGTCTCGCTCTGTTCGTTTACAAGAGAGCTGGTTGTTTAAAGGAACTTGGCACCTCCTCCTCTTTCTCTTGCTCCCTCTCTTGCCATGTGATGTGCCTGCTCCCCCTTTGCCTTCTGCTATAATTGTAAGCTTCCTGAGGTCTCACCAGAAGCCAAGCAGAAGCTAGTGCCATGCTTACATAACCAGCAGAACTGTGAGCCAAATAAACTTCTCTTCTTTAAAATTACCCAGCCTCACATATTCCTTTAGAGCAACACAAAATGGACTAATTCAGAAGCCTCTCCCACTCCAGCTATGCTCTGCCTCTGTGCTTTCAGCTCTGTGCCCACACCACAGCACATCCCTCACTGCATACTGGAGGCTGCCCATTATAAGTTCATTGAGAAAAAAGACAATATCTGATTCACCTTTTTATTTCCAATACCCAGCCCAGTACCCAGCACTTCCAACCTGCTCACATCAGAGCTTAGATAGTGGTTCACATTGCCCAGGATATGCTATATTACTGAACACTAGATGTCAGGACTTAATAAACAACTGACTGAGGTGCACAGCTCACCATCTGCACCTTCGTATCCCAACTATCTTGGGCCACTTTTGGATCTTCATTTCTAGGCCTTTCCTTCATCCCCTTTGACTTCCCTGATACCTCAAAGTCACTAACACCACTGCAACTTGTACTTTCTCTAACACTTCTCCAGAACAGAACAAATGGGTATCAGATTCTGATACATGTATGTAGCTTTCTAAATGTGGAGAGAATCAAGCTTTAGACAAAACGCAGGCCAATCTGTGAATGAGTTCCCTTGCATACATAAGGAATGCATAACCTTTTGGAAACTGTAATAATTATCCTCTAATGCATCCTTCTTCCAGCCCATCTCATCAAAACCACAAGTGGTTTCAAATAGTCGAATCCATTTTTATGAATGTGAGTTGCCTCCTCAAGAAACCTCTATTTCCCAGAAACCTATCCACTCACACACTGACATACGATCTGCTGAGTCATAGTTGGTTTCCAGACACTAGGGCCCAGCTCATATCCAATAGTCAGGCTCTATTCCCTGTGAGGTCATCAGTCTACTGGAAAATCTCATGTATCTGACAATGCTTGTGACAAAACTGTCCTTCACCAAAGATTAAAATTTAAAAATGCCTTTAGATAGCCAACTTTACAAATACTGTCCATGCTTCTGCTTACTCCCCGATAAAGAATGAATGCTGAACAAAATTTAACCATTTCTTGTTAACTATGATAGAGTTAAATATAAACATAGATATAATATAAATAAAGATCCAGATGATACAGAGATAGATAGAGATAGAGATAGAGATAGGAGTGGGTGTCACAGATGTAACCTTTCATGGAATGCTGCCCTGTGACCTCCTTACTGTCCTGGAGTTCCCATGCACCTGATGGGATACTGAAAGATGAGGAGCTTTTTGTCCTTCTCTACAGAGCAGGATTCAGGTTCTTCTAATACTTTCTTTAACTTCCTGTGGCTACTTCTTTTCTATCTTTCTTATTTTGTATTTTCTGCTCTCTTCTCTGCCCTTTATCCCTTTCCTTCCCACAGTCCTGCCATACTGAACAGCTTAGAAGTCTGACTCGCAGAGGAAAGAATAATTAGATTCCCACAGTCTTCTAGAGCACATGTCATATCACTGTTACCCTTCACCCCTGGGGCTAGCACTGTGGACCTCCTGATCTACAGCACCAGGAGGTCCAACTCTACATTCCTCTCCAACTCTACTTTTATCATCATTTTTGACATCAATATTCTCATGGATAACCCATCCAACACCTTGTCCCGACCATTCTCCCAGTTTCTTAGCTCCAACGATCACTCACTGCCCCATCTCAGGCAGCCATTTATAGAGACCATACAAGGAATAGTCTCCACTCCAGCATCTCAATTTCAAACACCCTTTTCTTTGACCATTATCTCCTATAGTCCAGCACACTTATACCAACTCTCCAGCACTCCTACTTCTACAACCTCCATACTATCATCAACCTTAATATACAATATTGACCCTACCACTTTTCTTATTATCTATCTCCCACCCTCATATCCTCGCTTATCTCCCAACCAGCCTAAATGACATGATCTGGCGCTAAAATGCTCCCTTGCAAATATCCATAACTCCCTTGCTACTCAATGGGTAAAACTCCAGTGCTGGTTAAACCCAATTGTGTAATTTTTCTTCTACCCAAACAGTTAAATGTTACTGAAGAAAATTACAGAACCATTCTAACTGGACTGATTTCAAATGTATAATCACAGATCTCAAAACAGAACTCAATACTGCCAGACAACTTACTTCCCTAGGAAATGTGTTTTCCCAACTTCTAAGATAATTATTCACATCTCTGCTCTTCTCAAATTTCCGACATTCCTTCCCTTTCCTCAGGACTCTCAGCTAATGACCTTGCTTTGTACTTCACAGAAAAAAGAGATGCAATCAGATTAGAACTATCTCATCTTTCAACTATCAATTCCACCAACCATCCCGTATCTGTACTCAAATACACCGCCTTCATTTTGTTTAAAAAGGGAAGAAGATAGATACTTCCTGTGCTCTGTGATCAGACTGTCTCTTATCTTCTTAAAAATATCACCCTACTTTGTTTTTTCGTTTTTGTTAGTGTTCATATCTGGCTCAGGGTCTCTCACAAGGCTGCTGTCTGTAAAGAGCTGACTGGGGCCGAAGGATCCTTTTCCAAGCTCACTCACACTGCTGTTGGAAGGAGGTTTCAACTTCTTGCCAAGTAGGTTTCTCTATAGTGCTGCTGAGAACACAGTTTCCCCCAGAGTAAGTGGAGAGACAGACAGCAAGAGATAGACAGAGAACATGTACACCAAAGCAAAAGCCACAGTCCTTTTATAACCTAAACTCAGAAGGGGCATCTCATCTCCTCTTTGGTTGTGCTCTATTCATTAGAATCAAGTCACTAAAGCCAATACTGGGCATGAAGGGATGCATGAAGCTTCACCTCTTGAAGGAAAGAGTATCAAAGAATTTACTGGATGTATTAATACTTTAACAACTACTATTATTTAAGAGTTTAAAGTAATTCCAAATTTCATATTGAATCAAAAATAATTTCCTCAGTCTAGCATATTTTCAGAGCCCTCTATATATAGCTCTACAACCAACCCAATATCACCCCATCACTTCAGTCAATACAAACTCTTTATTGCCTGCCTTGTTCATTCATGCAAACGCCTTCTTCAGCACTTTTATAAATCTGATTACAATACCAGGAATTAACTTAAATGTTGTGATGTAAATATTTCCAAGTCATTTTGTCCATGACTTACATAACTATGATTTCATTCTTTGCAAGCCAGGACCAAGTCTTCTATTCAATTTGTATTCTTCACAGGGCCTCGTATTGCGCTATATACAAGCATGAATGAACCAATCAATCTAGTTAGCAATAGAAAGAAAATAATTTCAAAATTAAACAGTATTATATCTGTCTTGCCAACCATTCAATGTTTTATAACATTACCTATTTTATTTTTATTTTATTTTTGAGACAGAATCTCACTCTGTCACCCAGGCTGGAGTGCAGTGGCGCAATTTCAGCTCACTGTAACTTCCGCCTCCCAGGCTCAAGTGATTATCCTGGCTCAGCCTCCAAGTAGCTGGGACTACAGGCGCCCACCACCATGCCTGGATAATTTTTGTATTTTTAGTAGAGACAGGGTTTCACCATGTTGGCCAGGCTGGTCTCAAACTCCTGACCTCAAGTGATCCGCCCGCCTCAGCCTCCCAAAGTACTGGGATTACAAGCGTAAGCCACCGTACCTGGCCTATAACATAACTTAAATTATAAGGAATTATCTGTGTCAGGTTTTGCTGGGTTTCACAGCTGTAAACCCTTCCCTTCTCTCCCTCCCTTCTCCCACTTCCATGTCCTTCCACAGCTTAGAACCATTTGACTTGGAGACTTGATCCCACTCCAATCTCTCAAACCAATCCACGATCCTCATAATGGGTGTGAGAGCATAAATTATTCTGATCCTATGTCTAGTCTCAATTCGACTTTGCACCTGTACTCTGATCACTGGCTTCTGCACTTTTCTTTTTTCTTTTTTTTTTTCTTCTTTTTTTTTCCCCCCACCTTTGTGACTTTGGTTAATTACATTATTTGTCCTGGGCAAATAATTACATTATTTGTCCTGTACATTATTGTGTTCTTTCCAATCTTGATAACTGTTTTAAGGATACCCAGGATTTGTTTTAGTCAAGTACAGTAAGACAAGCAGACAAAGAAACAACCATCATGAAGGAAGAAGGATTTCATGCTCCCTGGGAGATGCCTGGAAATAAGAGGCAAGCCACACCATACCAGGACACAAAGGGAAGCATAGGGTCAGTCTGGAAGCAGAGGGAGAGGCGAAAACATGGCCAAGAGTCTTTATTGTGGTTTCCAAGGAAAGAAACCAGTGAGACAGGGTAAGCAGGTTTAGGACTGGCCAGTTTGAATCATTTCAGCAGGCCCTGGGGCAGTTGTCTGGTGTGGGCTCTAGATTGGTTGGTTTGCATATGAAAAGTATGCTGGAAGGTGAGTCATTTACTAACTCAAGGAATTAGTTAACCCTAGGAAAGGCAGTCCCTTCAGAGTCAGCAAGGCCCCAGATGTCAAAGCGTGAAAATCACAATGTGAATCTTAGGGTTTTCTATCAGCTTACTGACATTCCTCCAAGACTTACCCCAGCCCAGGAGTTCCATGTATTCTAGATCTCCAGCCATGGAAATCTGTCATATCCTGGAGTTGATCAGTACAAGGCTTCACATATGAAAACCAGCTCATTAAGAAGCAAAAATTATTCTGCCAGTAGATCTTATTGCAATGCAAACTTTAGATTCTGGAAGATTTTCTTTTCTATTCTAAAGTAACTTCTCGCTTTCTTTGTAATTAACTGCAAAAACAAGTACGTATAGAACAATTCAACAGTTTTCTCAAATCAGAAATTTTCTTCATTTTCTTGAATGAAGAAAAATTACATTCTCAGGTCACTTTCAGGACATATTAACCTGTAGCTATAATTTATCTCTATTATATACAGTCATGAACACAAAATTTAAATTTTCTCAAAAGGGCAAAGCAATGGAACAACAACAACAACAACAACAACTTTCAAACCTTGATCTATGCCAAATCCCTAGGAGGAAAAAAGGTTTCCTGATGGTCTAAGGGAAAGATTGATGCACTTAGATAAGTCATTTATGTTATAGAATGTCCTGTTTTAAAAGGAACTGCTCATTACTCTAACAAGTTGTTGAGCTAAATGTGTATTTTGAATATTTTCAACTTCATCTTTGTCATTCCAGTGTTTTGAAATGCTCTATAAAAGCTGAATTACATATTCATTGCATTTTCAAAATCCAACTCTCATTCCTTTTCCATTTTATATCAAAAGCCTTCTTACGTCAATATAAATTTAAATTTGTATAGCACAGTACTGTAAAATTTACGAAGTGCCTTCATAGTCATGTTCTCACCCCACAACTCCAAAACACAAGATATAGGGCACACATTCTTATCCAAGTTGTCTAATAAATTAATAAATTTATTTATGCTTGCTTCATTCTTCCATTTATTCAGTCAACATTTGTTTGACAGCCATTATGTACCAGGCACTACTCTAGGCACTGATGATGCAGAGGAGACCACAAACTCACCATGCTCAGGAAACTGATATGTTGGCAGGAAGTGATATAATAAATAAGTGAACGAGTAAGGGAGGAAGCCCAGATTCAAACCCTGGTTGCCTCATTACAAATTTACAGCTCTTTTTTAGATACCACTCTGCCTAATTATCCAGTGCACAAGTTCTCTTTGCCATGAATTTGGTAGTTTGATTTCTTCTCGGACTCATCTCTCTTTAGGTTTCATAAAGGTCTCAGATTTTTCCTAAACTCTGAAGTAACTCTGTTATCAACTGTCAAAACATTATTTAATAACCATCATTTTCGGGGCACTACCGTAAAGGGTTAGGGAAAACCAGCCCCTCCACCCCGCTTCTCAAAAAAGAGAATCATGGATTTTAAAATTAGTTTTAAAAAGAAAACACATATATGCCAAGAAAAAACACATACCGATAAAATGTTAAAGTACAAATTAATATCCTGCAAGAGTATACTCACTGAATTATTAGCAGTTGTCCGCCTACACAGTGTTTCCATAGGACTGCATTTCAAATTACTCCCTTTGCCTGTTTTCAATCTCACACCGCTCACTAGTAAGTTAACTTGTTCCATGTATCATTAGTAATTCATGACTTGCTTGCGAAAGTGCAGGGACAGCACTACTACAGACCTAATACAATGAATATCTTACTAGGAAGAAATTAACAAATGAATTGTTGCCGATCAATAGGTGTTGAAGAGAAAATTACAATGATAGTAAAGCCTAAATAATTTATACACAATATTGATTTTTTCATTACATTAATTATTCTTTATAGCACACATAAGGAACTTGGAGAATAAAACCTTCAAAGCAAAGAAATTATCTGCAGTGGTATTTTAGGCCTAAGTCTGAATTTAAAAGACAAAGAATGGTCCATGAGAGTTCACAATTTGTTTTTCTTTTCTTTTCTTTTCTTTTTTTTTTTTTTTTTGAGACAGTCTCATTCTGTCACCCAGGCTGGAGTGCAGTGGCCCAATATTGGCTCACTGCAACCTCTGCCTCCTGGGTTCAAGCGATTCTCCTGCCTCAGCCTCTCAAGTAACTGGGACTACAGGCCCCCACCACCACGCCCTGCTAGCAAATATTTTTAAAGAATGCACCCGATAATAAATTGGACACTTCCAATGTACATAGGTTCCTTCATGTTGTGAGAAGTTTTTAGACACAAGTACTTTTGACATTATTCAATAAAAGTAGTGACAGAAATGTTTATTCATAGAAATATTACAAATAGAAATATCCATTAGTCCACCTCTTTTGTCGAATACACAGAAGGCACAATAAGGAACTCAAGGAAGCTGTGTGGGGAAAAAAAACACCTTCTCTGATACCTCTCCTGGATTTTTAAATTCACTGGACTTAAATTCAGACCAACAGAGTGCACGTTCCTTAGAACTAATAACTTTCATAGCCAGTAGAAAACAATTCCTCACGCAATTTTTTTATGGCCTCAGAGACAAAGACCTGAAAATGATCCTTTTGTTGACAGGCCATCGATGACTCTAGCTATGTCATAAAATGGTGTATGTGCACGTGCAAGCAAGAGAAAGAGAGAAAGAGAGAGAGGAGAGAAAAGACAGCTATGTGTAAGGAGGTACAATGACAGAGAGGATTCAGGTTGGTATATTCTCCATGGATGACATTGTTCCCAGCAACTCAAAATCCCCTCCTCTGGAAGGCAGACATGAACGTGACATATATGTACCAATCTCAATAGATATACTACCTACAAACAGGGTATTGGATATGGATTTCGTCATCTATAAATATCTATGTTGAATAGTGTTTTGCTGATGGCATTTTGACTCTCAGAATTCAACCAGTGAATTGGGGGTTCCTGTGTCAAGTTTTGTCAGATACCAATTTTCTGTAAATATTTTTAGGATCTAATATAGAAGCTCTTCATAATATTTTGCACCAAAAGGTACATGCATGTGTACTTTCAACATACCACATTCCCCGAAAATAAATATGGAAATACTGCTTCAAAAGTCCTTTAAAATTAAAACTAAAAATATGAGGATAGTTTCAAACATGACACAGTGTATTTCTTCCCTCACCTATTAGCTTCAGAGACTTAAAGCTCACAAATATTACTCTAGAGAATTTTAATGCTCTTAGAAGAAAATCTAAGCGGCAGAAAGGGTCTCATCTCGAAAAGGTTTTTGCAAACTACCGTCAGTTTTGCAAACTACTTGTCATGTCTTAACTAATATTGTTATATAACTTCAAATTCATAAAATGTGTGTTGTCTACTGTGCATCATAATATAGATACAACTGGCCAAATCTGTCACAATTATCAGATGATTCTGGGGTACCAAGATGACAAACACCCAAATTAGCATTATTTTTAATACTCAGCGAAAAGTCACTTTGTCTGTGGTAACTGTTCCTTTGGAGAGCGGCCCTTTGCTGCACTCATCATTCCTTAGATGGAGATAATGGTCCATGCAGAAAACATGCAGTATAGGTACTAAAATATGGGGTATCTATTCTTGGTCTCATTTGTAGAACACAACCAGGGCATCCAAAAACTGAATTAGAAGAAATTTCCAACTATTTTTAGACACTGTGCAAGTTAGTCTCCATTTTCATCCCTCCCATCACTGGACCCCAAATCCATTTTCCATCTTTCTCTGACTTGCTGAAGGCCACAGATGCATCAGCAAGATCTCTTGCCCTTTAGCTTCTAAGTGGATTCACTGTGTGGAAGACAATAGGAGGAAACGGACAGGTGGGAGGAGAAAGCGCTGCCACTCCTTTCTCTTGGCCTCTGCTCTATAGCTCTAGAAGTGGCTGCTTTCTGCAAACTCCTCCTCTCCAGAAGTTTCTCCTTCTGCTCACCCCTACTACTGAAACTGGGGCTCCTATCAACCTCCAGCAGGCAAAGAATACTGATAACACAGTTCTCTCCTCTTGCCTCTTCACATCCAATGGGGTTAACAGTTTCCTCTTGTTACTGGTTGCAAGGTACCTTGAGGTCCAATATTGGTTTTCCTATCCCTGTTCCTACCTCTCAAACTAGTTCCTTTGAAATCCCGAAGTGTGCCTCTGCTTGCTGCCAGGACCTGGAAAGCTACCAATACTTTAAAACAGCAGCATGATTCAGAAAAAGAATGTATAAGTAGATAAATATACATTAGTAGCACTTATATACACTCACCCTCCAAATCAGATAGCCTTCTGGATAGTGGATTACTTCCCATAACTGCACTAATGAGACAAACCATTGCATACCAGATTAATTTCTGTCTTCTACGTTCAATATTACCTTCTTTCTGATTCAGATATTTTAGGATTTCATTCTTTACCTTGACTATTTTTGTTCTTCTTCTCTCCCTCCTTTGTACCATTCTTTCAATTTACACTTTACATGATCACTGTCTGTTATCTCTTTCTTGGCATGTCACCTTGTTCTTTACTATATCATGGGGCTCTCACCTTCAGATTTACAGACACACATTAAGTTACACATGTCTGTCTTTAAAACCACATTTGCTCTTCTTTCTAAGTCTATGTTTTCACATTTGAAGTAAACTCATAAAATCCTCCATGTTCCTAGAGTCCACAAAATACAGATGCCATCTCTCAGGTTTACACTTAAATATCCAGAGCCTTTAATTATTTGGAAGAAATACTCTGTAAATCTAATAAATAAATACCAAGGACATCGAGATGATTAGCATTTATACCCTTTGATGTTTATAAAGAAACTAGAAAGCAGGAGCAAACATAAATACACAATTTCAAATGTAAAGTTCTGAAAACAAATGACACAGTACTTACCAATAAAAGCATGGTAAGATATTAATAATAGGAATGAACTACAAATATTTATGTGCCCACAGGCAACTAATTCAATTTCACTGCAGGATTGCTTCATGCATGAATTTAATTGTATATGTTTAAACATTTTTATTGCTGTTTCATTAATTTCCCATAAAAAATAAAACTATATGCTGGGGGGAAAAAAGACTGCAAGTTTCCATTCTTGGACTGAGTGCCCAGTGAATATCCACAGCATCCTAAGAATTAACATTGACTTTATAATTTATGGCTTCTCTTTTTGCATCACAGCTTGAAAATTCATTTTTACACTATTCAGGAGGAGAAGTTCCAAATTCAAAAAAGATGGTACAGGTTTAACTATCATTTTATTTTTACACAAAAACAACATATATGTGGTGGGGTGTGGTGGCTCACACCTGTAATCCCAGCACTTTGGGAGGCCAAGACGGGCGGATCACCTGAGGTCAGGAGGTCAAGACTAGCCTGGCCAACATAGTGAAAACCTGTCTCCACTAAAAATACAAAAACTAGCCAGGCGTGGTGGTAGGGGCCTTTAATCCCAGCTACTGGGGAGGCTGAGGCAGGAGAATTGTTTGGACCTGGGAGGTGGAGGTTGCAGTGAGCCGAGATCTTGCCACTGCACTCCAGCCTGGGTGACAGAGCAAGACTTGGTCTCAAAAACAACAACAATAACAACAAACATATATGCATGTGATGAGTCTCAGGAGAAAATAATAATAGCTAACTCTTTCATGATTTCCTTACTATGTGTCAGGCTTTGTCCTAAGCTCACCATGAGATAGTGCTCTTCTTACTGACAGTTTCCAGAGAAGGAAACTGAAGTGCAGAGCAGATAATTGACTTAACCCAGGGCCACATGAGAGAATGTGACTGAATCAGATTAAAATCCAGGTAGTTTGACTTCAGAGTCCATGCTTTCATTTTATTTTATTTTATTTTATTTTATTTTATGTTATTTTATTTTAATTAATTTATTTTTAGAGATTGGGTTTCACTTTGTTGCCCAAGCTGGCCTCGAACTCCTGGGCTCAAGAGACCCACCTACTTCTGACCTCCCAAAGTGCTGGGACTACAGTTGTGAGCCACTATGCCTGGCTCCATGTCTTTAAACATTACCCCAATTACATCACAAATCAAGCACTTGCATGATTTTCAGTGGCTGATAGATTTGTCATTGTTTTCCTCCAATCTCTCTTGAAGTCTTTGTCCTAATTCATCATCTCTTTCTATTGTTCTCCAATATTACAATCTCCAACCACCATCACCTTCAGCCACCTGGCTTTGACCAGTAGTAATGTAGCATCTATATGAACCAGAGATTATATTAATAAATACCTCTCTCATCCTCTCACCCTACATCAGAGGTCACATCTCAGTTTAGGCTGATTGTTTTTCTAAAGCACAAATGAATGATTACATTAACCTTTTCAAGAGTCAAATACATCTGTCAGTAAACAAATGAATTTCTGATGTGTGGCATACAGTCTAACAGGATAAACCTCCTCAAATAGTCCAATAAGTCCAATAGTCCAATAAGTCCAATAAGCTCTGGTCTCCATATTTACTTTTACTTCTATTCTAGAGAATCTGGCGAGTGGGCATCTTGCTAATTATGGAAGGCAACCACTAATAACTAGAATTTGCACCTGAAATAACAGAGTCATGATACAAAACTTTTGATAATTCTATCTTTTAACACAATCTTGTCAAGTTATGCTAATATGTTTTCAAGGTAATCTAAAAGCTGACATTTATTAAGAATCTTCTATAAATTAATCTCTGTGCTGGGCACTTTACATGTGTCTTACTGAGCAACTGTATTTGCCAGAGAAAGATAAAAACAAATAACACTGTCCAAGTTAGAAAATGTTTCCTATTCTTCCCAATACATGAATGCTCAGCTATAATGTAAACAAAGTTGTATTAGCTAATTAAAATCAACAGGGAATTCATAAATGATATCTACAATCTAACAAACTCAAAAACAAGATAAGTGATTACTACAAAATATTAATTTGGCCAATTAAAATCAACAGGGAATTTATAAATGATATCCACAATCTAACGAACTCAAAAACAAGGTAAGTGATTACTACAAAATATTAATTTGGATTTTCCATTTAATTGTTTTCATGCTGAACCTATTTCTTGGCCCAATAATTTACTTTATGACTCTTAAAATAACATTAGGATTTGCCAGTCTCAATTAAACTGTTTAGCTCATTATCAAGCATAAATAACTTTCAAATGCCATAAGCTTCTGATTGTCTTTAGTCAAAATGAGATGATAATAATTAGCTTTGGGGAATAATAATATAACAGTCTAAGATTAAGCAAATCTACATTGTTGGCAGCTAAATTGGCCTCACTTCTCTTATGAGAACATTTCAATTTCTCTAAAATCAACCCAATCAAAAATTCCAAGGTAACTATCAAGAAGAAAGCAGAAGCATAAATCATCTATTACCATTTACTACTTCCAATTCATGTCTTTACTACTTAAAAAACTGAAAGGGTTTAATTTAACCTCTTACTGATTTATAGCAAATGTTGTTGGTTTGAAGCAGAGCAATACTTTAGGAGACCCTATAATGAACAAATCAGTAGATATGGCCTACAGACAGAATAATCTCATATCTCTTTACTTTTACACTGCTCTTTAGTTTTACACTACAAAAACCTTATGGTAAAAATTAACCTTCTTGGCAGTTCAACAATTCTAATTAGAAGAGACATCAAACAGCTTATGCTTTAGAAAGCAGTTCAGGCCATGATAGTCTAGTCTTTGAAACAGAGCTCTGTAACCTCCTTATATATTTTAGCCTGCTGTCTAAAGGAAAAGCAATAACCAGATAATGTTTCAAAGTGGTTCTGGTTTTTGTGGCAAGTTGTGTTATATTTTCTCATCTTATCTTTTTATACTTATTATTAAGAAGCAGACGACCTAATACACAGGACCCATTTATTGCTTTTGGCCCTGAATGTGTAAAACAGTCTATACCATCAGACTTTACAAACAGTTTCCTTGGTAGAAATATTTACAAATGCTAGAGGACTAGTTCATTTATAATCCTTTTTTTTTTTTTTCCTATGCATAGCGTAGGAAAAAGGAGATACCCTGCACTCAGCTTAGATTAGAACTAACAAAACTTAAAATAAAGGCCATCCAGGCTAAGCCTTTCCCCAAGAAGAAATTCCTTTTACAACATCAGTAGTTAACCAGACATTCCTAGAGTTTTTACTGAGAGTGAGCACCAAAGAGTTCATGCTCTTTTTAGACAGTTATAAATTTTATTAAGTTCTTTCTTACTCTGAGTTGAAATCCTATCACTTCTTATCCTAGTTCTACCCTTTGGAGCAACACAGAACAAGTCTCCCTCACCTTCCACGTCTCATTTTTTTTTACTATTTGAAGGCAGCTTTTATGTCTCTCCTTATTTTTCTCAACTCAATATTAAATATTACACATTCTTTCAATTAATTCTCATATGACATGGTTTCCAGATGCTGCAAATAAATTCGAGTTGCAGGTTAACTTAAAATTTTTCCTAAGTGGAATACAAAAAAAAGAGAGAGAGAGATCTGAAGGTTCATTTATTTCTCACGTATTTGCATCTACAGTTTACATAGTTGGAGGGGTTGTCCAGAATCCAGTGGTCCATCCAGGAGCTGTATCTATGGTAGCTCCTCTTCTTCCTAATAACACACATACACACATACACACACACACACACACACACACACACACACCAGTCATATAAATGGTTCTGTGATACAAGGTGACTCAGATAACCTTCTCTCTCTCCCTGGCCACAATGATTGACTGAAAGAATAGTCACAAGTTCCAAGCTGGGCTAATCAGAGTCATTCCCAAAAATTTCAAACTGGAACTCAGAGAAGGCCTGCTTCCCTCTCAGCTTGTGGAGCTATGAGATATGAAAAGCATTTGCCCACCTTGTGGAATTGGCCAATTTGACAGAATGAGATCAATATGCAAAGGAGAATGGGAAGAAAGACCCCAAATCTCTAGGTCCAGTCATTCCTGAAACCACCTCTCCCCCACCTTCCTGTGGTGTGACTGGGTTAGCCAATAATTCCCCTCTGGCTGAAATAAGTTTGAGTTAGGTTTGTATAACTTGCAACACAGAAGGTCCTATTTAATATAACATCCACAGGGTTCAAACTATTCTAACAAAACTAACGGAGTGCAGGTCATAAAAGAGAAAAATTGCCATCCTCTCTTACAAAATGATGCAGATAGAATATCTTTCCATCATTATTTAAGAATGGGAGTGATACTCACTTACCAAAGATGAAGCCTAGGCTACACAGGGCTGCCAATGTTTACAACGCAATTCCCAGAACTATCGTAGTGCCCGGCACATAGTAAGTAGGTGCTTAAGGCACACTCCACTATACTTTCCATAGTAAACAGAAGATATATAGTAAGCAAAACATTGAATATAAATTATGAAAATGAAGACATGAATTCCCTCAAGAAACCTTAGGTATGTCATTTCACCTTTTTATGGTTACATTCCCCGTGAAAAATGTGGGACTAGATTCTCTCTTCAGTCCGTTTTAGCCATAAAATGCTATGATTCTATACATACTCAAGAATGCTAAAAAGGAGTCTTTTAAGGCTTTGGACATGCAGATAAATGGATATACAGTAATAAAGAAGGAAGCATAAAGAGAGTGAGAAAGAATAACCTGCCAAAAAAAAAAAAGTAACTGGGGGAAAAGCACCACAAAAATAACGGGAAAAAACCATCAGTGATATGATAAAAGAGGTCATTCCGATATGCCATCATCCTATTCCAACCAGTTTCTGTGGTCAGAAGTTATCTCTGTGCTGGATTCAAACCACCAGCCCAAGGTCCTGCCCCTTCATGGCCCACATAATCCATATGATGGCCCCTTCAGGTTTGCCACGTATTTCTCTTCAGAGTTGGCTTCCTTCTTCTGCCTTCAGTCCTAGATGTTCTCACCTCCTCTCTCACCATTCCAGATAGTTTTTTGTGTTACCAAAGGAATGTATATCCAATTATATTGTGTGCCCCTAACTTTGTTCCCACCTTCTCCCCTACAAAGACTGATGACCAAATGTCCATAATTTTCAACTTATTGTTTAAGTTTGCAACCTAGGATGCTTAGTACAAGTAATCATAAAATGGTATCTCTGTAAGGTGACTCATTTATACAGAGCTTCTCTAACAAATTGACCTCATGGTTTTTTAGGAAGAAGGCCTTGAATAGGGAACCTATTATTGCAATTAACAACTGATATTGCATTATTACTATATATCCACATAGTAAGTACAATATGCCAGCATATTATACTATGCATATATACTATGCTAAGCATTTTGCACGCATTGATTCATTTAGTTCTCACAACACCCCTATAATATAATGGCCATACTAATTATTATCTACACTTTAAAAGTGAAGAAACTGAGACTCAGAAAGAGTAACTTACTCCTGGGTACACGGCTAGTAAGTACAAGAGCCATACTTATCTGATTCCAGAATCCTTACTCTTACCCATTATGTGATCCATAAGGGCATTGATCTCTGAGTGAAATTGGGAGACGCTTTGCGGGAACCAAAAGCAGAAAGACTAGGGAACCGAAATCAACAAGATCTGCTTATCAATTTTGCTTAGAGTCAGCCCTATTTGAAGTAGAACCTTGTTTCCATTATGTACCAATAGATTATCTGCCATTTTGCATTGTGAAAATGTACCCTCCATTATCCAGGCTAATCTAGTTGACTGTAGAATGCTGTACACAGACATTACAATGACGGACAACTAATTCAATCTACTCTGCTAGAGAGATGCTACTGTTAACATCCTTTCAACTTTTTCCCTATAGCTTTTGATGCAGAGCACTTCACATATGCCACAACTATTCCCTCCTACAGTATCTAGAGCAAGGAAGTAATTGAGAATTACTGGGAAGAGAGAGAGGGTGGGAAGGAAAAGAAAGAAGGATTATAAAATGAGGTAAAAACAAGATACTACCAAAAATGTGTTTTTTAAGAAAGAAAAGGAAACCAGAACAGGGTGACTAATTGTCTGCTAACTTGTGATTCAGGGAGAAATGAATGTTTATGCTCCATTACTAAACAAAGAAAATAATTTGATCATACACTAGAAATTATATGTTTAAACAGTCAGGGTAGAGTTTTCCTATGTCACAGAATAAAGAGATATTAAGTATTTCCTATAGAAGTGAGACCTTACTGCTTGTCACCTATTCAGGGTCTGTAGTAGCATTATTCATCACTAAGCAAAAATCTAATTATTTTTAGATTCCACATCCTCCTCTAAGTCCTCTAAAATTTTCATCTATTTACTAAGACTTTTAAGTACATGGGACAAAAATAATCCAGCCCCTACTGAAGAGTAATCAGACTTTTCTATGTGATAATCAGTAAGACTCCAGTTTTAGTGAAATGGAAGCTGGGAAGCAGTCTAGCAAACTCTTTGGGGTCAATCAGGAATTAACCTAAACGGAGTACAAGGTTGGATGAAATGTAGCAGAAGTTGTGTCTCACTGTAGCAGAAGTTGTGTCTCACTGAAGTAATCATGTTATGTGTTAGGAGGTTTGGAAGTAATACTTAACTGAAAAACTGTTTTAAGCTAAAAGAGAGTGGCAGGATCTAAAGTAATACACTATTAAAAATATTTAAAAGCAAAGGATCTGTAAAATATACTAAGTGAAGACCCTAATGCCCTCATTCCAAATGCAGTCTCTTATTCTAACCAATGTGCATGAAACAGGAAAAGGAGCAGGGAGGAGGGAAAGTATTTGAAAAATTGCCAGAGTAAAAAATCCCATAATGAAATTTCGCTCATTCTTGGAGAAATGAAGTAGAATTAGATGCTTCAGTGGTGGTGAATTCCAGAATCTGGGTAGCTTCCAGTAAATGAAGCTTTTCTATAACGTCAAATGCAAAAGCTATCTGTGCTATCAACATAATGAGCTTGAGCTTTTAAATTCCTATTTCCTCATACCAAATTGTTTGAAACCTTTAAGATAAAAACTTCAATGAACTAGTGTTCCAAGCTTTTAATATTTTCGTCCTTGAGCAAGCATGTCAGATTAATCTTCGAATTGCAATGGGCAAAAAGAACCTTCAACCAAATTCTTAAGCCCATGTTTCTCTCAAAGCATGTTAATAATGTAAGCAGTTTCATTGGCTATTAAGATTTTTAACTTTCCTAATTCTCCACTGTATTACTGTTTTTTAAGGCTAGGAGGCAGGGGATCAAGAATGTCATTCCATCCTGAAAACAAGGGATGTTATTTTATCTTTATACTCACTTAGCACTTAGTACACTGTCAGGCACCCTGTAGGCATTTAATAGGTACTTTTGGAATAAGTTGATGTAATGGCCTAGGAAGAGCATGGAAATCTTTCTGAGGACAGGTGAGTCCAAATCCTGGCACTGCTGGGCAACAAAGACCATCTCCAGAATTAGAGTTATCTATCGAGGTAAAGCAGAAATTTGCACGTGTATCTTCAAAGTGTCACCAAGAGGATTGACTGTTTCCTGAGCTGCCACCCAAAAGGCACTTATAGAGGGATCATATTCGTCTCCAGCTTCACCATACCTGGAAAACTCCTGCCTTGCCTCTCTACTCCCCCTTCTTTTCCTGGGTTTGGGTTTGCACTCCCAAAACTTAAGTTCACAATTTTGCAAGGCTGGTCTAACCCAGACCGCGATCCCCTCCCCATTTCAGGGCGTTTTTCCAGCGTCCACTGGGAGGGAGGCCAGGCTGTGCTATAGGCACCAGGCAGGATCCACACGGTGGCTCCGCACACCTTAGAGGGTGAAGGCAGAGGGGTGGCGGGAAGCGGTGGGGACTGGGGGAAGAACGAGTTCAGGACCTGGGCACTATCCAGACGTCTCTCATCCCTCCCCAAAGCCACGGCGCCAACCGCCCAAGACGCCAGGAAACCATCAGCAGGGGCAGGGAGCGCGGGGTCGCTCTGGGTCAGGACTGAAGAAGAGGGACTGGGTGGGGGTGGGAGGGGAAGAACTGAGACGGGGCAGGGGACAGTACCTGGTGTGGCTGTGGTTGCGGGGACAGTCCTTCTTCTCCATGATGGCCGGCACGCAGTTGGTGAGCTCCGTCCAGTCGGCGTGCAGCCCGCAGCTCCAGCCGGTGGAGAAGCGGGAGAAGAGCCACGTCTCCTTCTTGCCAGGCCGGTGGCAGGTGCACTTCTTCTGGCCGGCTTTGCAGCTACAAGGCTGCTCCAGCCGGATGTTCTTCACCAGGTGCCGTCCGAACGTGGTGCCCCCGGTCTTCTGGATGTGGAGGAACACGATCACGTCGCGCCCTTTGATGTTGAAATCCACAAAGCGGGTCAGGTCCTTCAGGGTGAAGTTGAAGCGCGGCACGAACCGGGGCAGGGAGCCGTTCTCCGGGGCCTCGGGGTCCGGCTCGTCTTCCTCCTCCTCCTCCTCCTCCTCCCCTCGGTCTCCGGGCTCCTCGTCCTCCTCCTCTGGCGCTGCGGCCCCCCGAGGCCCCTCGGGGGGCCCCCGGGGCGGCGGGGGCAGCTGGGGCCGCCGCTTCCACTCCTCGGGCGGCGCCTGAGCCCGGCGGGCGGGACCCGGGACGGCGGGCGGGCCGGCCTCCCCCGCGCGGGGCTGCTCCCCGAAGTTGGTGCAGGAGCTGGTGCAGGAGGGGGACACGTACTGGTACATGATGACCACGAAGAGGAGAGTGAGCACCGGCGTCAGCAGCCACTTGTTGAACCTTTCATCCATGGTCCCGCTCTCAGGCCGTCAGGCGAAGCGGCGGCGGCGGCGGCGGCGGCGGCAGGGCGGACGGGCGCCCGCTCGGAAGTTTCGGGGACTCCGGGGCGCGGCTCGGAGCCCGCCGTTCCTCCATGCCCCTGACGCCGAGGCGTGCGGCTGGCTGGCGGCCCCGCGGCCCTTGGGGCTGGCGGAGCCGGGGCCTGCGAGACGGGCGGGGGAGGCGGGCGCCGGCGCGCTCGGCTGCTGCTGCGGCGTGGGGCGCCCTGCGCTCCCGGGGGCGCCCGGGCCAGCCCGCTCCCTGCTCCCGCCCCGGCGCGGCGCTCTCAGGCGACGCGCGGCATCCCGCCGGCGGCTTGCGGGCGCTCAGGCGCTGAGGAGCGCGGTTCGGGTCCTGGACCTGCAGCGCGCAGCCGGGGAGCCGGGGAGCTGCGGCCGCGAGCGCTGGAGCTGCATGAGGCTCGCCAGGGCGCCGGCCAAGGGCGAAGGCGCGGCCCGGTCCCGCCGCCCCGGCCGGCTGCGGCACCGCGCCCGGCACGCGCGCCCGGCGCCTTTGCCTGCAGGTCGCGGGGCTCTGGAGCCGCGAGGGCTGAGGGCGCTCGCCGCAAGTTTGCAGAGCGGCCCCCGCAGCGCAGCGGCAGCGGGCGAGGCGCCTCTGCTGAGACGCCTCTCCCGGCGAGTCGCACTGCCGCTCCGGGCTGTCCGCCCAGGCGCAGGCACGCAGACACACTCGCACACACAGGCTGGCACCGCCACAACCCGCCAGCCGGTGTGACAGGAGCCCTGCTACCCGCAGCAAAAACCTGCCCTAGGTACGGAGCATGCGCCAAAGCCTTCCCCAGCCCCGGAGGAGTTTCCAGGGGAGGAGTCCGCCGCTCCGCGGGGCTCGGATGAGGCAGCTGGGGGTGGGAATCCCTTCGGCCTGGAGCGAGGAGAGATTTGGCAGAAAGGCAAAGGTGGGGCGAGAAGAGGCCCCGAGGTAAGCGTCGCTGGCGCGGATCTGAGACCTTAAAATGGGCAGCTTCTCCGTCTGGTAGTGGCCGGCCTTATTTGCAGGAATAACACCTGCACACTCCCGGGAAGACTCACCTAGACCAGACTTCACACGGGTTGGCAGCTCCCTTCTCGGCAGGGGAACGTGGCTCCAGACTGCTGTGAATTTCTACCCAAGACATTCTAACTGGTGCTCGAGTTTTATGCTGATCCTCCCTGAACAACAAACTTGGTGCGTCCAACTATACAACTGTATTCAACCAGCATCAATTAACCATTAAGCACCTACTGTGTATCAGGCTCTATATTCAACACACACTTTCTTTCAGCACTAGACAGTCCAGCCCTCAACCATGCAGTACTTAGAACATAAAAGGTTTAGGGATCACCTCCTAAAAAAAATCATTCTACTAATAGACGTTGAACTCCTAAATGTTCAAGATTTATTCCTTCCCAACAAGGGTGGGAGATAAGACTTATGCTTGCCTATATTTCATAAGTCCTCATTTGTATACAGATGTTTTTGGAAACTTTATTTTTCAAACATCTAGATACTGCATTTAGTGTTACCCCAGAACTAAATCTTTGCTCGGTAACAACTTCTGTTTTTCAGATAGTGAAAAGATATACCATCAAATTGTTGTAACTGCCCTACCACATTCCCTAGACCTGCTCGACCTATTTTCCGAGTGGACAGTAGCAATGTGTTAAAGGTGAGGAGGATGCAGTGTGATTGCCTGGCCCAGGCCAATGTGTCCCTCCCAGCTACACTACCAGCTGCAGTCTGCTCCACCTGGTATTCCACAGATGTGCTATAATATTTCATAGCAGCCCACCTTCCCATCTGGCCTCTTTGTGAAACCATGCACTTGTTTCTTCCCGAGACACTCTGCCGATGTCATCTATTTATCAGGGTGTCCCCTCTGCAGCCATCAGTGAAGATCCAGAGCTCTTTCAAGGAAGCTAAAGCTTGCCCATAGGATACTATTTTCATTGTTTAGACTGGTGGAATTCTTCTCAACAAAACTTCCCTACTCTGCTTTCTTTCCTGTTTTCAACTCTATAAACAACTCCAATCCGTGCCTTCCCTAATATGTGGGAGCTTATATTAGCAGAAAAGGTGTTGGGTGAGATGAATCAGCTTCTTTAAAGCTTTTTTGATTATATTTTCTTTTTCTCTCACCTAAGTTTGAAATCCTATTAATGGCATCACACCTCACTCCACAGCAAGAAATTGTGATAAAACAAACAGCAATAAAACCCAACAATTATTTTCTGAATGTGTCTGGTTAATATACACATACCTCTGCTCTAGCTAAGTAAAACATCATTATACCTTTTTATATCACCTTATCGAAGAAGCTTCTCATTTCCTATAAAATTGCTTGACATCACATGGATAAATATCACCTTATTAGCTACCAAAATGGATAACCATAATACTAGTGGTAATTTGTATAGTGGAAAGCACTCCCCTAGCCATTATTTCATTTGCTTCTCAGAACAACACTATAAGGAGATAAGAGAAGTATAATATCCCATTTCAGAGATGAGGAAACTGAAGCAAGGAAAGCTAGGTGAAAGCAAAGCCAAATTAGAAACCGCTAACATCCCTAAAACACATTCACTGAAGAAGTTCAACAAACATCAACAACAGAGCCCATAATTTCCTCTGTCCCCTCTTGAGACCATTTGAGTCAAGAGGCAGGAAGAGACAACAGAATTGCAATAGAATAATTAAATTATGTTCCCTCTCCTCCTGACTTTATAGGCAAAGCTGAGCAATTCTACATCCTGCAGTATTTTGTCACTTAGTCTATTAGTTTCAAGAAAGAGGGGAAAATAACAATAACAATCATAAAATGATTGTATAATTGTTAAAATAAATCACTTAGGAGAATTGTAAAAATAAAATGTACAACAAACATACAGCAGCTATATTGCTAAGAAAAATTTGTATTTCCATAAATAAGTGTACCTTTAACACTTTCCAAAGAACATTATCCCCGAAAATCTCGTTTTGTTTTCAGTAAAATAGCTATTGAAGTGACACCATTTCCTTGAGGTAACCACAAGGAAAACAATGCATAGAATGAAGGCAATTACACAGACAATTCAGGCATGTACTCAAAAATTCATTTTTTCATAATAGGTAACTTTGGTCGTGTAAATACAGTCTGTCCCAGGTGTGGTCTCCCTATTACAGTTGTGGAACTTGGTGTGAACCTAATCAAAGCTCGTAAATCACACAATAAACAGGCTTCCTTATCTATAAGGGCAGACCTCACATTCAGGCAAAAATGAATAGAAACTTTCTAAAATTGAATGCTCTCTAGGTAAAAACGCAAAACATACTTGCATTCAGCCTACTATAGTTACTCCACGATGACACCAGCTGGCAATTGTTTCTCCCTAACAGATTGCAGCTACTATGATTCCTACACAAATTATTAAAATAATAAAAATAATGTTTTCAAAGAGCTTTCTTCCACTTCCTTTGCCAGTCTAGCAATGAGCTTAACACTATCTGTGAAACAATTTGTTCACCTAATTTTATGCCTTAATAAGCTTTACTACAATTATTTTCTTGCCTGATTCTTTCTCTGCCTTGACTTTAGTATCCTTCCTGCCTGTTCTTCTGCAATATTCTCAAACCTGTTACCAACATCGCACTCCCCCAGGATTCAAACTTTTGATTAGAACAGTCTCCATTTAATCAAGTTCAATTGGGAAATAAAATTGCATCTCAACTTCTCCATTTTCCCTTTGGTGCCAGAAACTGCCTTGAGAATGTTGAAGAAACCCTGGAGAGATTAACAATCCAAATGATCACAGAGAATAGTTTTGGATCCCCTACGTTTGTACAGAGGAAGAGAGATATGAATGCCCTTCAGTAGAGATGAAAATAAAACAGATAATGTAAGTCATTGGCAGCATGACTCTCTCCTACAAGAATAGAAAGTGCTCTTATATACTGAAATGACTTCTGTTTTTCAGTTTTGTAAACAATCTTTCTCCCCACAAAAGCCCCTGGGGTAAGCAGTTTTGCAAATAACCAGCAAAGTGACAGCTTTCTTTTTCCTCAGGAAGTTAAGCCCACATACTTAGAACCAATGGCAGAAAGAATTGGGATATATACTGGTTATGATATATTCCAGTTCACTACATTATTGTAACTTTGGGGCAACCACGACCCTACATACCACTTTCCATAAAGTTCTATTTATCTGAACAGTTCATTCTTTGCCTTATTGTTTAACATCCACCATAGATAGTTGCCTATAAGGAAGAATGGAAACCATCTGTATGTATAATGTATTCATTAACTCAGTATAGTGTAAGTAGATGCACTAATCTTTTCCCTATAGATACTCTTTTATTTCTTTGATAAGGACTTGTTGAGCATTCACTATGTACTGTATACTCTTCTGAATGCTTTAGATATGCTATTAAACAAGAATAAGGATCCTGTCCTCATGTAGCTTATAGTCTAACAGTGGAAAAATACATTATAAAGAAGTAAGCAGGATTCATTCATTCGATTCGAAGACATATATTGAGCCCTTGCTGTATGCCATGTAGTTTTACTTATTTGGGATACACTGATGAACAATAAAGACAATAATTTTTACCCTCAAAAATTTGAATTCCGGCAGGGTAAAACAGTAGAGAAGAAGTCAGAGAGACAATGGGAGGAAGGTTATGTCAGGCCTTGTGGGCCATTGTGAGAATTTGACTTTGAGAAATGAGGAGCCACTGGAAGATTTGAACAGTTTTAAAGGGATCCTTCTGAGTGTTTTATTGAGAGTCAACTGTAAAAGGGAAAACACAGAAGCAGGAAAACTGGTTAAATGGCTATTCCAGTAATCAGGTGAGATTGATGGTGGCCCAGACCAAGACAGGGTAGTTGCAGAGGTGGTCGGAAGAGATCAGATTGCCTGCATTTTCAAGACAGAGCCCTCAGAGTTTCCAGACAGATTGAATGTGGGGTAAAAGAGGAGAGGAGTCAAGGATGATGCCAAAGTTTGGGGCCTAAGCAACTGGAAGGATGGAGTTGTCATCAAAAGGGATGTCAACTGAGATAATTACAAGTGCTACGAGGAGACATAGCAGGGTAATATGACAAAGAATTCACGGCAGGGTGGAGGGAATGGGGCAGGCCTTTCCACTGGAGAGTCAGAAAAGACTGTTGTTACATAGAGGCAAAGGGGCTAAGTCCTGAAAGATTAGAATGGTCCAGCCATGCCAGACATCCTGGAGAAGAGCTTTCTAAGCAGAACAATAAGCACGAAGGTCTGGAACAGAAAAGAGTTTAGGGGGCTTCAGACAGACAAATGATAGAGAAACGACAGAGAGGGAGGTTTGGAGTCAGAGCCATGATAGTGGGTGCAAAGTAGTCATTGAGGACATGACAGGAC
The DNA here is from genome assembly GCF_003255815.1 of Theropithecus gelada. Classification (NCBI taxonomy): domain Eukaryota; kingdom Metazoa; phylum Chordata; class Mammalia; order Primates; family Cercopithecidae; genus Theropithecus; species Theropithecus gelada. The sequence goes on along the minus strand of NC_037685.1, from coordinate 35,300,875 downwards.
TGATTAATACTAAAAGCTCACTGGGTTCCGTGAAGAATGGATTAGGAAAGACAAAAGAGAAAGCAGGGAAATCAGTTAGGAAGTGACTGTTGTTCTCCAGGCAAGAGATGATGGGGACTTGGGCTAGGCTGGCAATGGTGGGGAAAATAATTTACAGACATGAGTCTACAGGCCTGGTATGGAAAGATTTCACTTCTTTCATTTTCAAATAACAAAATGAGACTTTGCCTTTAAGATTCTATTGCCTGAGACAGAGAGAAATGAGAAGCATTCAACTTACATTAATTCAGCCACTTCTGAGTTAACCTCTGTATCTTTGGAATAAATAGTCAAATTTGTGTTTCTCCCCTCCCCTTCCTCTTTGCCTTCTCCTACAGTGAGCTAAGCACTTTCATACTGGCTAAGGGAATTGTGGTCTGCAGGGGAGTTTCCTTTTCCCGCTGGTCCCTCTCACCGCCCTCCCCCCCACCATGTGCAGTTATTCCTACCTGGTCGCAGGTGCAAGCCTGGATTTCTGCTAGGTCTTCTGCTCTCTTGTTAGAATCTAGGCTGTCATGTCCACATGCGCTACATCTTCCTCCACTGTCTGCCACCTCAGCTCTTCTGTGGCCTTTTCCCAAGGGCCTGTTAGCATGGAAGCCAGTGATGTTTAACCCCATCAGATGGAGCACTCATTTTTATTGAACAAATGTTTTGAAGTAATCCCTTTAATGATCTCAAGTTAAGCATCACGGACAATAGAACCTACCTACACACAATTTCTCAGAAATTAACATAATACTCTAATTGTAATGTAAATGAAACATGAAAAGAAAGTAATTAATAAAACACTGTGTATTGCAACATGTAAATGCTGAGACCTGACTACAGTAGACAACATAAAGAAGTTTTCAGATGCTTATGTCTTTTAACTATCTCAAGTTTGGACATAAGTAAAAGCAGAAGACATTCCTTTCAAGAAGAAAATAAAAGAGCAGAGGTGTTTGTGGACACCAGAATTAAACTTAGTGATAGGATAAGTGAGAATAAATCTGACTTAAAAATAGACATATAAGGCCAGGCGTGGTGGCTCACGCCTGTAATCCCAGCACTTTGGGAGGCCAAGACAGGCGGATCACGAGGTCAGGAGATCGAGACCACGATGAAACCCCATCTCTACTAAAAATACAAAAAATTAGCCAGGCGTGGTGGCGGGCACCTATAGTCCCAGCTACTTGGGAGGCTGAGGCAGGAGAATGGCGTGAACCTGGGAGGCAGAGCTTGCAGTGAGCCGAGATCGTGCCACTGCACTCCAGCTTGGGCCACAGAGCAAGACTCCGTCTCAAAAAAAAATAGACATATAAGAAAAAGAAGAGAAAAACCTTAGTTGAAGCAATCACATACCTAGATAAAAATATAGACTTTTAGAATGAAGAAACTGGGTAAGTATAATGTTCCACAATTAGCTAGGCTTTTAAAAAAATGTCAGGTCAAAATACTTCCCTATAACATAAAATATCTCAAAAAACATAACTTCTATCTTGAAATCCTACTATACGTCAAAGGATAATCCAGTTTCTGAATGTAGGGAAACATTTGCAAGTCACATGAATGCAAGACAATTCTATCATTGCCCCCACCAAATAAATGCCAGTAATAAATAAATCATTGTGAGATGCTGACCAAACACCAAACTGCAGGCTATAAACTCTTTCCTAGCCATTAATTCCACTCCTATTGAGTATCTAGAAATCCCCCTGTCTTTCTTCCGTCAAAAAAAAAGCTAGTTTGGAAGACGTAAAAAGACTAAGTCAGAACACACTTTTCCTCACTGTCCTTACACTTTGGCTCTTGATAATAAAGGCACATTTTAGAATTTTTAAATGATGCCATCTTTTTTCCCCCTTGGAAAAGTCTGATTTTGAAACCATTTGAAATCAAGGCAACATAGTAAGTGATAGTACTCAGATTTGAACCAGGTAGTCTGATTCCAGAGGTGGAAAGAAGTGATTGGATCCAAGATGGATGTTGGAAGTCAAATCAACAGGATTTGCTGAAAGATTGGATAAGAGGGAGTGAACAATGGATGAATCAAAGATGATTCTCGGGGTGTCTCTTGAGTTTCTGGAAGCCTGACAGTTCCATTTACTAAAAAGAGGAAAATGAGAGAGAAAATGTTAGGAGGTGTTGAGGGTGGGGAGCAGGAAGGGTGAATTTTGAGTTCTGCTTTAGGTGAGCTAGGTTTAGACTGCTAATGAGACAGCTAAATGGAGATATCAAATAAATAGCTGGATATAGGATCTAGAGCTCATGCAATAGTTCTGGACAGGAGATTAAAATGTGATGGTTTTAATAACATCAGTAACATAATAGCAGTGAGTGCTCAATAAATATTTGTTGGCAGAATCTGTGAAAGACTAAGTAAGCAATTACCATGGTCCAAGAGAGAAATGAGACCTCAAACAAAAGGAATGGCAATGGAACAGAAGTGTACACATTTGAGAAATATTCCAAAGGTAGAATCAATAGGATTCAGTGACTAAGTAGGAAGGGGTGAGAGAGGAAGAAATTGAGAATGACTCAAAGTGTGCTAGCTTGGAAAGCTACGTGAATGGTAAGGTCATTAATGTGGGAGGCAAAACAGATTTGGGATTGGGCATGAAAATCAGTGTAGATGACTATTCTTTCTCTTAACAAAGTAAAATGTTTATGTTTTTCAAATGGCTTTGAGCTTCAAAATGTTTGCTTGCATTTTAAGAAAGCAAGCTTTAAAAATACACTTTAATTTGTCTACAGCAAGACAGATAACTTTAGTTTAATTACTACCTTTGGAAAAAAAATCCTAGGTAGAAACACATTTGGTAAAAACTATTTTCGCTTTCCTAATATTTTATATCACAAATCAGGATGTAATCCTCCTCTTTTCTACATTGGCCATGAATTTTATTTTTTCTCTCTCTCTCTTCATATATGTGGATACATTTTTTTTAATCATAAGAAATCAAATGTCTAAAGCAGGGTCTAAGAGATATTTAAGGTAATTGTTCTTTGCTCTGTTAGGATGGCCCTTTTCAACAGCACAGAAAGACAGATAGATGGTCCAGAAGCTTCTAAGAGCAGCCTTTAAATAGGACTCTCAGTTTTTTAGGTACTTACCACAATGCTTTGCACTTAGTAGGCACCTGAATAAATGTTCTTTGAACATGGTAAGAAGTAAATATGTCCTCCTGTTAAATTGCCAAAAGAGTTTTCACAAACTCCCTTGCTAACATATCCCTAGCTGCAAAACCCTGACACTTCTTGCTTACATTTTATCTAAGGTGAAGTGAGCTTTGACTCCCTTGGCAAATCGTTCAGTGTGTTCCTACTACTGATAACAACCTTTTTAGTATGACCTTTTACTATCATTTAAACCAATGTTCCTAGTGAAATGTCTGTTGAATTATACCACACAAAAGCAAAATTTCATCACATATATATATATGTGAATATACATATTCATTTATCAAAAAGACTGGTCACCTTGCCATGGAAGCATATTAGCTACCCGACAATTTATTTTTTGCTACCTTATAATGGTTACTAAACAGAATCTTTTTATCTTCCAAACCTATGTAATTACTTCTCTTTTTTTTTCCTCTAAGGGATCAGGCAGTAAACACTTATTGTCCTGAGAGCATTTTCGCAAAGTTTTGAGTTCTGCTTACAATTGCTCTGGTTTTCTATTTTATCAAGAAGCATATTCTGAATGTTTTTAAAATCCAGTTTAATGTAGCCACAAATCTTCGTACCCAAACCCAAGTCAAGGTCTTACATATAACCTCAGCAGTGCGTATTCATTGTTATTCAATTAATTAATATTAGTATTTGTTTTTAAAATCACATTGTGAGGCTCACGGCTTTTTATCTAATTAATTCTTAATTGTACTCCAGACACTCGAATTCCGTATACTTTATGTACAAAAAGTCATTTTGAAACAGTTGCTCTGTCAGTTTTCTTCCTTCCATGCACTGTAGATGTCTACTGATCACTCTTTCCCATGAGTTGCTCATTTAATGCTAATTCTCCCCAATTATTGTTAGTTAAATGTTGTTCTTGTGATTTTATAAGGCAATAATACATCATTTAAGTGTCTTACTCTAAGGTGGTGTCCTAATGTAGCAAATGCAAAAACATCTCATTCCCCGAAAGAAAGGAAATTGAAACATCTGTCTTTCTGGGTCTTTGTTGTGAGTTCTACTTGCTAAAAGTGCAAAATGGCAGAGCCAGATAAAATGATCATGTGCCTCCCATGATGGTTACTTAACCAAATCAAACATACCACCCATGGAGGAGTGTTTGCTTGCGGAGAATGAAAACAAGTACTACCAGGTCTTTGACTACTACTCTTCCCTGGGTCTATTTTACCAGCTCTTGCTCTACCACTTTATCTCTGAATGTTATCTGTCTACATTATCAGCTCCCTCTTCTCACTCTATTGTGCTCCAATGGCAAAGGCCCTGCCTCCCACCTTACCTTCCCACCACATGCCAAACACACACACACACACACGCACACACACACACACGCGCGCGCACACACACACACACACACTTTCTATTCCTGGTGGCCTTCCATGAGGAAAATTCTTCTCATCCTCTCCGCCTGATGATTCAACTTGCCCTTCCACTCAACTGAAATAGCTTGTCTTCTGTATAGAGATTTCCATAATCCCTCCATTCCAGTAAAGTTAATTATTGCCTCCATGTATTCAACCTTACTACAATTACGTAGCTCTATTACCATACTGTGTATTTAAATTATGTTTAAATGGCTGACTCTTATGAAAGTCTGTGAGCTCTTTGTGGGGAAGCACTATTGATTATTGATATCTGTATTGATCTGAGGTAGGCAGAATTCCAAGATGAGTCCCAATGACTCTTACCCTTGTATAATCCTATCCTGTTGAGTATGGACAGAAACTGTGATTATGTTATGTTATAGGGCAAAAGGGATATTATCTGGGTTGGACATGACCTAATCACATGAGACCTTTAAAAGTAGAAAATTGTCTTCAGTTGATTGCAGGGAAGACATTAGAAAGACACACTACTGTGTACAGCCATACCACCCTGAATGCAACCAGTCCCGTCTGATCTTGTCAGCTAAGCAGAGTTGAGCCTCGTCAGTACTTGGATGGGAGAAAGACACACTTACGCTGACCTGGAAGAAGATCAATAATCATATTGTGAACTGTCTATGGGGGCCAGGTAGCAGACTGCCAGTAGCCTCTAGGAGCTGAGAGCAAGCGTCCTTGACCAACATTCAGTAAGAAAACAGGAACTTCAATCACGCTGCCTCAAGGAACTGAATTCTGCCAAAAGCTGAATGAACTTGGAATCAGGTTCTTCCTCAGGATCTCTAGACAGAAAATCAGCCCAGCCGACACCTTGATTTTAGCATTGTGAGACCCTAAGCAGAAAGCCCAGCCATGGCATGCCTGGGCTTGTGCCCTGCAGAACTGTGAACTAATAAATGATTGTTTTTCTAAGCAATTACATTTGTGGTAGTTCGTTATGTTGCAATAGAAACTACACACTAGTACAGTGCCTGGTACATAATAAAATATTGGCTGGTCAGTTGTTGCTTGGTTGATTTGAATTAATGAATGAGAGTATGGAAGGAAGGACAGAGTAAAAAGAAAGAGAGGAGGATGAAAGAAATGTGCTATGCAGAAAAAAAGTTTGTATTTTGGCCCATTCCAACAAATGAATTTTCAGAGAATGAGCAGACACTTTCTTGGAATGATTGATTGGGCTTTCTAGCTGAAGAAATGTGGCAGACCTATTATGCCTGTTTAGATTAGCTTTTTCTGCTCATGTTTCCTAACTTCCGTCCCATCCCTCATCCGTAATCATTCCTTGACCCTGTTGTCATCCTTACCCTGACTCCAAATTGTCTGGTTAAAAAGAAAAACATAGCCCTGACAACTGTCAGCTAGTAGCTGGCCTAGTTGCTACCAGCTATGCCACAGTGTTTTCCTGTTGAATATAAACAGCTTCACATTATTTCAGCATCAGGTGAGAACTCACCGTAATTATAAAGTAAACAAAAAAGACCACTCCATAAACTTGCTTGAACAGAGTTCAAAACAAAGAGACTGTGCAACCACAAAACAATCAAATGTCTTCCAAAGAATATGAATGACAACTGCTTCCCTTCCAATGTCAACTCTAGCTCTGCTCTATTCCTCCTGCCCCTTAAATAAAAAATATTAAGATACCCATTCACCTAATTGGCCTGCGTTCTGACAGATTCCAATCCGGACCCCTGCTTCTTTGAATCCTCCCCCAAATCATTTAACACGAGCACAATTCTTAAAATAAGCTCCTCCTAACTCCCTCTTTTCAAGACAATTTATGGTTCCTCATGGTGTGTGATCTTCTTAACTGCAGCAAGCAATAGACTCATCTTTGCTTGACTAAAGGTATTTTCCTGGAGGTCTCCTCTGGCTTCGTGGACCTCCACAGAGTTGACGATATCTAGGCTAGACACCTCTTGGATGCAATGTCATGAGTGTTTAATGACTCATTGTTGGGGTATGTCAAAGTAAAAATAGCTGAATCTAAAAGTTTGCACAAATCATCATACACCCTCTTCTCCGAAGCTGAGGGCACTTCAGACTTACCTACAAATGCCACGTCTCGGGAGCTGGTTTCCACAGCCCAATAGTGACCCCAGGAAAGTGACAATTGACTATCACAGTGGTGACTCTGGATCGAGTCAGGATTGCTGCTAATCTCATCATGAGTCACTGTCCATATTCTGTTTTCCTTGCTCCTTTCCAACTCCTGAGCCCCCCAAACCCAAGTGCATAAACATTGCTTGGGCTCTGTCCTGGTCCCTGTTCCCAAGTGGTAAGAGGGGTAGAAATTCCCTGAGTAAACTGCAGAATGTATAAAGTATTTAGGTTTGGATTAAGGCCAAGGACAAGAGTGTAATTGCTATTAATTTTATTTGAGGTGAGACTTAGACTGTAACTGTAGGCTTTTCTAAGAATAAAGACTTATGATAGAATCAGACAGGTAAAAATGTGATTAATAGGACTCAAGACAGGTAGGTGAGCTAGGCTCAGATTTGACTGACAATCAAAGGCTTGCTCCAGGTAAGCATACAAGGAAAAAGCTGGTATGGATGGGGAAGGGTGAGTCTTTGGGTGTTTATTGCTCTAAACCAGAGATTCTCAACCTTGGATGAGCAATGGAATCATCTTGGGAACTCTAAAAATTCCTAATATCAAGTCAACATTGCAGATCAATTAAATCAGAATCTGGGATCCAGGCATCAGAATTTTTAAAACTCTCCATGTGATTCCAGTGTAAAGTCAAAGTTCAGTTCAAGAAATAAAATATTATGGCCAAGTGCAGTGGCTCATGCCTATAATCCTAGCACTTTGGGAGGCCAAGGCAGGCGGATCATCTGAGGTCAAGAGTTTGAGATCAGCCTGGCCAACATGGTGAAACTCTGTCTCTACTAAAAATATAAAAGTTAGCCGGGTATGGTGGCACACGCCTATAGTTCCAGCTACTAGGGAGTCTGAGGCGGGAGAATTGTTTGAACCCAGGAGGCAGAGGTTGCAGTGAGCCAAGATCATGCCACTGTACTCCAGTCTGGGCAACAGAGTGAGACTCCTTCTCAAAAAATAATAATCATAATCATAATAATAAATTATAAATAAATAAATAAAATGTTATCAGTACCTTCGAAGGACCCTGTTATCTCCTCCTATATTTCCCTTCCCTTTCATACTTTCTTCTACATTCCAGAGGTGTAAAGTTCACCCCTTGAACTTTTTGTTAACATTCTCTGATTTCTCTATGGTTTTAACACTATGCATACAACTCTCAACAATATATTGCTTTATCTGCTTTTTAACTTTACATAAGGGGACTTACCCTGTATATATCCTTCTGATTTGCTTTTTCACTAATCAATATATTTTTGAGATTAACTATGTGAGTATATGTAGCTGCTGTTCATTCATTTTCTTTGGGATCCTACTATTTCCTCCAAGCAGTGTCTCAAATCTGAATTTCTCTTCTTACCTCTTGCCAGGAGACAAAGGGACCATATGAAAACAGAAATGTGTACAGGTATAAGTTTCTATCCTTTTCATAAGGGAAGTATGTAACCTACCTCTAATTACCACCTCAGGTTACTTACATTTCCTGATTCTTGAATAATTAGCATTTGACAATTTTTTTAAAATTTTAGACAAAGAAAACAGCATGGACCCATTTCATTCATTAAAAAAAAAAAAAAACCTTCAGATTGTCAGTTTTGCTGTCTTTCACTTCCACACAATTCTATTTTGTAAATACATTTCCAAATAGAAGAGTACCTATTGTAATTTAGTAACTGAAATCATAAATAGCATTCTCACCTGTAATCCCAGTGCTTTGGGAGGCCAAGGCAGGAGGATCACTTGAGGGCAGGAGTTTGTGACCAGTCTGGGCAACACAGCAAAAGCCTGTCTCTAAAAAATCTTTTAAAAAATTAGCTGGGTTTGATGGTGCATGCCTACGGTCCTTGCTACTTTGGAGGCTGAGGAGGAAGGATTACTTGAGCCCAGAAGTTCAAGGCGAGCTATGATCATGCCACTGGACTTCACCGTGGGTGACAGAGTGAGACCCCATCTCTAAGAAATAAATAAATAAGTAAATAGTATTCTCTAAAGGAGTTCTATATTACTTTTTCATCTTGCTTGTTTTAGAACAATATTGGCTGTTACAATGTATTGCCAAGTTTGCCTTTCAGTGTTGTACTATGGAAAGTAAATATGACCTACAAAAGAGTTTTATAAAAAATAACTCATGAATTATATGAGAAAATGCAGGTTAAAAAACTGTATTTGATGATCCAAGCACACATTATTTCATTAATGTTCCATTAATGTTTACTCAGCCTCTGCTAAGGGTCTGGGTGGGACACAATAATGAGTAGAACAGGATTCCTGCTTAGGAAGGGCTCCCACACTCTAGCAGAGGGAGACTAACCTATGTGGCTGTAAGACAAGGCAGTGGTTGAAGCAAAGTGTAGGAATAGGAATTAAAAAGAAAATAAATTCCAGACAGGAAGTCAGAGAAGCCTTTAAGGGAAAGGTGGCATTTCAGCTTTGAAAGAGTAGTAGGATTTTGACAGCAGAGTGGAACAGAGGTGATGGCAGATACTAAGATTGAGTGTGCAAGCACAAGGATGTGGAGGTAAGAAGGGACCAACAAGGTTCAGAAGGCAGTGAGTGGTCTCATTCAACTACAGAAGAAAATAAAGGGAGTAAATCCCATTTTAAAATATTTTTTTCACACTGTTTCTTTTTTGGGTGTCTCAGTGGGTCAGCTCTCTCTTACCTAGTGCCCAGTCTAATGTGTTGATGTAACACACACACACACACACACACACACAATCTGACCTTCTCAATAATTTGGTTGGAATTACAGATAAGGGAATGACACCATGCATCCCATAGCAACCCTTCCTTAAAATCCTTATTATACTACCCTTTCCTTCGGAAGTTCCATGTACCATTTAGCTCCACACCTCTGCAGACCCCTCAACATGAACCTACCCTCCTCTTCCCTCTCCTATCCCCCTGCTGGCCATTGCCTCTCTAGCCTCCTACCCCTCTACTAGATTTTTCCTTCCGAATGTCTCCTTTCTGTTTATCATGAACAGCCACCTGACTTTCCATTTCTCCAGTTTTTCTCCCCACCCAGCAGCAAGGAAGAGTTCACTGCTTCCAAAGAAGAGGAGGACGACAAAGAGAAGAGAGAGGAGGAAGAAGTAGAGAAGGGAAAGAAAAGGAAGGAAGGAAGGAAGGAAAGAAAGATAAAGAAAAGAGAGGGCAAGAAAAAAAAGAAACTCCTTCCCTAGAAAGATAGTAGGGCAAGGATACAAAACCTTATGCTTTTCATTTTTCTCTGAACTAGTCACAAAACTTTATTTAATCTCCAACCATACCAGCTGGAGCAGTAAGACAATGTAGAGGAATTGGAGGTCATCAGGTTCCTCAAAGTATCAAGCATCATTCAGTCATATGATGACTTCAACATTTCAACATGTTTTCATTTTCAAAAATCCTCCACTAATGATATCAACCGTCATTCTGGTTTGTTTACGCTTTATTCCTACCACTTCATTTCCAATAGCCTTTGCAGGACATTACTTTCTACCACGTACATCGTTTCTTGTTGATTTTTCCCATGGGTAGCACAGTCAGGTAGACTATATTTTGAATATTCATGGCTCAACCTATGAATGAAAACATGGAACAAGTAAAACAGCTGTCAACAACACTACAAAATTCTGTTTCTTGGATTAAGACCATAAAATGCACCTGCAGGTAAGTGTTATTACATCTTTTTTTTTTTCCTTTGTATACACCTATTAAGCAAAGAGATATTGTAGTCATTGATTCCTAAAAACTCTGTTAATAACCAACATCATCAGGTGCATGCAAGTAGAAGGTAGTTAAATACAACCTGCTACTGCCAAGAATAGTCCCCTGGAGCCTCTCCTACCTAATCGTTTACTCTTACAAATACACAGACAAGTCAGTGCAGAACTAATGTAAAACCCAGGGGGCAAAAAGTAATAGGAAGCTCAACTACTTAAGCTTCCTAGATCTCTGGAGAAAATTACTTCTAAACAATTACATTACATTTTGTTAGCATCATCTCCTCCAAGCCAAGAAAGAGAACAGTTTTTGATTAATAAGCAAAAGAGAAATTGGAAAATGTTAAACTAAAATAGCAAAGTTTAAACTATATTTGTGAATTAAATAATGGTCTATTCTTTTTTTCTAAGACCAGCTTATTAAAGAATCTATGCACCCACTTGGAAATATGGTTTTCTAAATTCAAAGAATGTGCATTATATACATGTAATATTAAAATTTAGATAGCTTCAATGGAAGCCTTATCATTGTTGGTTATCAACATTGTTTTAAAATATTTCTCATCCAGTTGCTATGCCTAAAAAAAGCATTCTTTGGCAGAAGTTGACTTATTAAGCATATCAAAGGTACCTAGGAAACTTGGGAATCACCCATTAGCTGACTTTTATCACCTTTATGATATGAGTGTGTGCATGTACTAACCTAAGAAAAGGGATCTTAGCTGTTGCAAGGTCTGAAGAAAATAAGATTGTTCTGGAAAATTTTAAGCAAATATCACTTAATGCATGAACAAACAGTCTCTTAGAATGAGAGTCTAGGTTATATGCTAGGGAAAACACCTAGCTTGGAGTCAGACAAAACTAGTCTCTGCCACTAGCTGAGTAATCTTGACTGGGTGAATAAATATCTTCACCTCTGTAAAATGGAGACAGCCCTCTCTATATCACAGTGAGGGTTGAGATGACAAGGAGAGTTGATGTATGAAAATGTCTACTCTGCCTTCCCCTCTCCTGCCAGTCCTTGATCAGTTAGCATGCTCCCAACATTTGCATTTTCTTGGTGAATGTGAAAAACTTGTATTTGGAGTGGAATTAATTTCTGCATAATGTTGGAAGATGCTCAAAGCAGCACAGGAACTTTTTGGGCAAGTACTTGTGTTTGCTTGCTTGTTGGCTTGTTTGGTGTGAAGGAGAAAAGAGGGTGGTTAAAGATTGGTGTAATTTTTAACCTGCCAAAAGAAGACCAGAGGACCCTTTATCTTCCCTTTTCCTCATTCAGGAAGCAGGCTTAGGTTTAATGTTCAGTTTTATTTAACCATTCAGAAACACAATGGGATAACACTGAAGATTTCCACTCTTGTTTTGAAGTTTCCATTGAAAAACTAGGACTGGAATCAAGGATATATATGCTAGAAAAGTTAGATTCTCCTGAGACTGCATATTTGAGGTAAATACTACAGAGCTGAATTGTGTGTGTTCTTGTGAGCAAAGTCTTAAAAAGCAAAAAAGTACTTGATCACTGTCCCCTTATTTTTTTAGAGACAGGGTCTCACTGTGTCACTGTGTCACACTGAGTGTAATGGAACCATCATAGTTCACTGCAACTTCGAACTCTTGAACTCAAGTGGTCCTCCAGTCTTAGCTGGGACTACAGGCATATGCCACCACGTCTGGCTAATTTTTTTTTGTTTGTTTGTTTGTTTGGTAGAGACTGGTTTTGGCATGTTGCTAAGGCTGGCCTCAAATTATTTGGCTCAAGAGATCCTCCTGCCTTGGCCTCCCAAAGCACTGGAATATAGGCATAAGCCACCATGCCCAACCCCATTACATCTTTTATAACTGTATTTCCCCTCCATATGCCATGAATATTTCCAGAGTTTTAGATTCAGTAAGGCACTCTCTACATTTGAACCATTCTGTAAGGATCATAAAGATTAGATTATCCTAAATTTTTGCTCCATTCCCTAGTGGGACATTTTAGCAAAACACTCACATTAAAATAGCAAAACTTCTATAAAGACAAGTCCTTCACTGGTCCAAGAGATGATAGTGAAGAATATGAGGTTGGGCGTGGTGGCTCGTGCCTGTAATCTCAACACTTTGGGAGGCTGAGGCAGGTGGATCACTTGAGCTCATGAATTTGAGAACAGCTTGGGGAACATGGCAAAACCTCATATCTACAAAAAATACAAAAATTAGCTGGGTGTGGTGGTATGCTCCTGTAGTCCCAGCTACTCAGGAGACTGAGGCAGGAGGATAGCTTGAGCCTGGGAGGTCAAGGATGCAGTGAGCTGAGACTGCACCACTGCACTCCAGTCTGGGCAACAGAGTGAGACACTGTCTCCATATTTAAAAAAAATAAAAAAGAGAGAAAGAAAGAAAAAGAATATGAGGCCTTTGGTACCAATCTTGTTCCAATTTGAACTTTCAACAGTCACATGTATAATCCTCAATACATCCTTTTATAGTTGAAATAATTAACTTTTTTGCCTGACTCATAGCTGAATGCTTTTATTAAAATTTTTAGTAGTTTTAATTGTGGCAAAATATACATAAAATTGGTGCGACCTTGAGCAATTCACTTAACCTCTCCTGTTTCTCAGGTTTTCTTATTATTACAATTCCAAGCTCTGACAATTAGGCCCTAAAATAACATGGAGATATAGACTTGTCAGGAATTTAGCTGACCCTACAATCCTACAGGACTTTCGGACCTAATCTTTAGACATACAAAAGCCCTGAAACTCTTGCTTTGGTCGGTATATTGTCTCAGCATCTAGAGACAACAGGCTATGGCTTAACTAATTCTTCCATTACCACCAAGTACAGGCTACCAGCACTTTGTTGCAAGCATGAAGGCAATTCCCCTGCCCATTTCTCTGCTTCATCACCAAAACCAGTTCCACGTGTCCTTCATTTCCTGTGAGTTTCTGGCATGTATAGCCCCACTCCTGGTTCCAATTTATACTGATATTTTGGTTGCAAGGAACATGGGGTCAGTTCATTTCCTGGCACACAGAAATGAGAAGAATGTGAAGCTCAGGCACATGGGAATCCAGAAGTCAGGCAACCAGTCCTCTTGGGAGAACAGGAAACTTGGCAGAACCGACTCTTCGAAAGTGTATTTGTTCCTGAGGGCCACCATAACAAAGTACCAACACTGAATGGCCTAAAACAACAGAAATTTGTCTCCTGGGTCTGGAGGCTGGATGTCAGGAATCAAGGAGTCAGTAGGGCCATCCTCCCCGAGACCTGTAGAGAGGAATCCTTCCTTGCCTCTTCCTAGGTTTTGGCAATTCTTGGTGTTCCTTGGCTTGCAGCTGGAGTACTTCAATCACTGACTCCGTTGCCATGCGGCATCCTCCTCTGGTGGGTGTGTTTTCACATGATGTTTGATATGGTTTGGCTGTGTCCCCACCCAAATCTCATCTTGAATTCCCATGTGTTGTGGGAGGGACCTGGTGGGAGGTAACTGAATCATGGGGGCAGGTCTTTCCCATGCTGTTTTCGTGATAGTGAGTCAGTCTCATGCGATCTAATGGTCATTATAAGGGGGAGTTTTCCTGCACAAGCTCTCTTTTTGCCTACCGCCACCACGTAAGATGTGACTTGCTCCTCCTTGCCTTCTGCCAAGATTGTGAGGCTTCTCCAGCCATGTGGAACTGTAAGTCTAATGAAACCTCTTTCTTTTTTTTTTTTTTTTTTGAGACAGAGTCTCGCTCTGTCACTCAGGCTGGAGTGCCGTGGCCGGATCTCAGCTCACTGCAAGCTCCGCCTCCCGGGTTCACGCCATTCTCCTGCCTCAGCCTCCCGAGTAGCTGGGACCACAGGCGCCCGCCACTTCGCCCGGCTAGTTTTTTTTTTTTTTTTTTTTTCTGTATTTTTTGTATTTTTTAGTAGAGAGGGGGTTTTGCCGTGTTAGCCAGGATGGTCTCGATCTCATGACCTCATGATCTGCCCATCTCGGCCTCCCAAAGTGCTGGGATTACAGGTTTGAGCCACGGCGCCTGGCTAAACCTCTTTCTTTTGTAAATTGCCCAGTCTCAGATATGTCTTTATCAGCAGCATGAAAACAGACTCATACAATGTTCTTCTCCCTTATAATTATGGGCACCAGTCGTATTAGGTAAGAGCCTATCCTAATGACCTCATTTTAACTTGATTACATCTGCAAAGGCCCTATTTCCAAATCAGGTCATGATACCAGGTACCAGAGCTTAGAACTTCAGCATATATTTTTGGTGAATACAGTTTTATCCATAATGGAGATGGACCTGGAAGTGTTTAGAACCAGTTCTGGAAACTGGCTTACCTAGCTACCACCTCAGAGAACAAGATTTTATGAATCTCTCTTGTAACATTACCCTATTAACATGCTACAGCTTCTTTCTTTTCATATTTAAAAAATAATTATAACTATGGACTGGTCAGCTTTTTCTGAGTCTCACATTCAAAATCACCACAAGAATATAATTATTCTAAAGAGTTGCCAAGCATTCTCTCACGCAAAGCTCTCAACCCTAATCACCATTCAGGCCCTTGACAAGTCTATACATTAGGGAAACTTGGGCAGGGTGTCTACCCATTCCTTCTCTCTGCTATGGCCAAGGGAACAGGGTCATGGGATATCACAGTAGCCACTTACACTTATGCAATCATCTAGGGCTATTTTGCTTAGCAGGAGACCTTGGGCAGAGAACGATCAGCTGATCCATAACAACTTTTTTTTTTTTTGAGACAGAGTCTTGTCACTCAGGCTGGAGTCCAGTAGCATGATCTCAGCTCACTGCAACCTCTACCTCCCGGGTTCAAGGGATTCTCCTGCTTCAGCCTCCTCCTGAGTAGCTGGGACTATAGACATGCACCACCACGCCCAGCTAATTTTTGTATTTTTAGTAGAGACAGGGTTTCACCATGTTGGCCAGGATGGTCTCCATCTCTTAACCTCATGATCCACTCACCTCAGCCTCCCAAAGTGCTGGGATTACAGATGTGAGCCACCATGTCCGGCCAACAAATTTTAAAAACTCACACATACACCATAAATCCACGTTACCAGAGATATATATTGTGATATATATCTAACATGTAATGCCATGATTCATAACTATCTGTAAGTTAATGTTGTTTAGGGAATAATAATTTTTAATTACCTGAATTTTATACATTAAAATTTGCATATATATTATTATATTAGTTCAGCTTTAAAGACTATATATGTAGTATATATATGTGAAACATTATAATGTGTATATGTGTAATTATAATTGAACTCAAGGGATCCCTATAATTATTTAACAGGGAGAAAAAAATCAAAGCCAAAAGTAATAAATCCATTTTAATTAAATGTGTGATAGCTTATGACTGCAGATTTTCATACATATCCATTCATGTGTGCCTTTTATGCTTTGCATTGATTCTAAAGCTGTTTCTTCCATGTTTTATAATTATGACCCCATGTAAATCACCTCAGTAGAAAATTTTACATATTCAAACTAATGGAAAAAAATATAAGATGTTCATTTGCATTGTTGAAAAGTAACTTTTACATGTTCACCATAGTTCTGCTCAATATAAGTGATCGCATGAATTCAGTGATTAAATGACTGTCACTTAATTTCTCTAAAATCATGAAAATGGTAAGTCATATACAGAGTCAATGTTTTTTAGAAGGAAGTATTTAATTCATTAGGGACTCTTTAGTCTACCAATTTGAAATGCTATAATCAGAGCGTGATTTATTGTATTTCCAAAAGCCTGAATCAAATATGCTGATTGCCTGACAATGTTTGGTTTTAGCTATTAGTGAGTTTTTGTATTTTGTTTTACTGCATTGGAAATACATAAGGATTTGACTTTAATAGGGGTATGAGCTTCATTCCCAATTTGGTTAAAGCTGAATATAATACTACAACGTAAGCAACGTCTTTCCTAAGCTCCCTGAAAATTCTATACCCAGAAATTTCAGTGGTGCATTTAACAGCAGCAAGTGGAGAATGATGTTACTGTTTGTTTTTGCTTGACTCTGATGTAGGTTCCATTTATACATGGCATGAGAGAGCCATCTACAGAAAGTTAAGGAAAGAACTGTCTCCTACAGTAAGAACAGAAAGTCTGAAGGTGTCTGTTAAGAGAGATTACTCTCCGGTAATATGTTAAGCACATCATGGTAGCACAATGAACACAGATTTAGAGTCCGGCATGCGCTCTAGCAATATAAGGTAACTCAGAGGGCCTTAAAATGACCTTGTCATAATCACACATGCCAACATTGACACTGGTCTAAGGTCCAAGAAGTTCTGATGTCAGGACAGGGAAAGCAGGGAGGCATCAAGAGTCTGGACTGGTAAAACAGGAAGCATGAGCATGAAAAGGATTGCCTACGACCCTATCTTATTCCTGAGATAGTATCCCTTTAAGATCACTGTGATAGTTTATTTTATGCATCAACTTGAGGGGTTTAAGGGATGCCACAATATCTGGTAAGGCATTTTTTCTGAGTACGTTTGTGGAGATGTTTCTGGAGGAGATTGGCATTTGAATGAACAGACTGAGTAAGGAAGATCACTCTCTCCAATGTGGGCAGGCATCATCCAGTCCCATGAAGGCCCGCCCAGCTACTACAAAAAGGCAGAGCAAGGATGAAAACACTCTCTTCTTGGGTTGAGACACCAACCTTCTTCTGCCTTGGACACCGGAGCTCCCCTTTCTGAGCCCTTCACACACAAGAACTTACGCCAGTAGATCAAGTCTTTGGCTTCAGATTAAGAGTTAGACCACCATCTTTCCTAGTTCTCCAGTTTATAGATTGCAGGACTTCTCAGTCTTCATAGTCACATAAGCCAATTTCCATAATAAATTCCTTTTTCTATATCATATATCCTACTGGTTTTGTTTCTCCAGAGAACTCTAATATAATCACAAAGGCCAAAATTCCAAAAAGGTGCTGCTTGTTTTGGTGGAAATGAGAGTACAACTTCTTCAGAATTCTGGTAGCTTCTCTGTGATTTCTTTTAACTCTCTCCTGGCCTCCTGACACTTGTTTTGGTGGCATCTTGGAGAAATGGCTCTGTGAGCACATTTGTTTCATCAGTTATCACGTCATTTTTATCACTGGTCGTTTATCTTTCATTCTGAATGAACTGTGCTCCTTAAAGGCAGGGATTTTGTACTTGTTTTTCCTTTGGTTTGATTGCTTGGTTTGCTGGTGTATCATTGAATCCCCATTGGCTTGCTCAGGACTTGTAGCAGGGGACAAATTAAATGTTGAATGAATGAATCCTTGTAGCACACAGTGGAGGTGGCTCCATATTATACCCAAATCTAGAGTGATCCAGGACCTAGACAATGTGACAGGGCAGGCATGACAGCAGTGCCAAATAAACAAAAAGCTAAATACAACCACACTTACTATGTAAATGCATCTTTCTTTCCTTTCTTTCTTTCTTTTTTTTTTTTTTTTTTTTTGAGACAAGGTCTTGCCCTGTTACTCAGGCTGGAGTTCAGTGGCTCACTACCACCTCAAACTCCTGGGCTCAAGTGATCCTTTTACCTCAGATTCTTGAGTAGCTCAGGCTACATGTACATGCCACTATGCCTGGATAATTTCAAAATTTTTTTATAGAGACAGGATCTTACCACGTTGCCCAGTCTGGTCTCAAACTTCTAAGCTGAGAAGATCCTCTCACCTCAGCCTCCCAAAGTGCTGAGATTATAGGCATGAACCACTGCACCCTACCTCTTCTTTCTTTATTTCTTTCTTAAATATTACTATGGATCTGTGCATATTTTTAATTCAATGTGCTATAATTAAGTACCATCATCTTTTATTTCAAATTATCATAAATTTGGCTAGTGGAAGTCTCATCAATTTTCCTGCCAGTTGATTTTCATCTCATCCCTCAATTCCTATTTCATACCATTTTATCTGTGAAGAATTCCTTACTGAGAGTATTAAGTACTCCTTTCCCCTATTTTGCTATTGGGTGTTTTTTATATCTTCATTATCAAAATTAACATTTTTTTCATGATAATTATCATACAGTTGTCCCCATATTCATCTATAAGGACCCCAAAAGAAGAGATATATTTATATTTGGCATCCCCAATACTTAGCATAGTGCCTGATGAATATGCATTACAACTGATTGAATGAATCATTGATTTCTCTTGTCCAGTTTATCATTCAAGTTTGTGCCGCTCCTATCTTGCCTTGATTCCATACCTCAGTTCTCACCAATTATTTATGCAATTAAAAGCATTTTTTTAGTGCCACAATTGATAGTAGTCAATTTTAAAGAATAAATTAACATTCCTTTCTTACAGAAGTGAATTGCCTCACAGTTAAAATTTAGGTGAATAGTTTCTGATGAACACTACCTGAAATGACTTCTAAGACTGGCATGATGCCATTGTCATCAGTGACAAAGTGTTGATGTCTCCTTTTACCTCCACAAAACCACAAATGATGTTTCTTTTCCAGCAATTAATAATGGACTAGTTGGATATCACTATCAGGGCTTTTTCAAACTGAGTCAACAAAAAGAATAGCAAATAATAGTTGGAGCAGGCCATACTTTCCAGAGTGCCTTTAAATATCTCATTTTACTTTATATTCTCCAAAAAAATCCATGTTTTGAGCCCAGACTCATATATCCAATTATCTGTAACTTATTCCTATTTGGATGGCTCCCAACAGATGCCTCAAACTTATTAGGCCCAAAACTCATTGGTTCCCCTAGCTCAGTGAATGCCTGCATCCTTCACCAACTTGCCCAAGCCAGAGTCCTGAGAACCACCACTCACACCTTTATTTATTTACCGAGCTCTTCCCCCAGATAGTCAATCAACAAATATTTTATATTCTGACTTCCTGATATCTTAAATAACCCATCTCCATGCCACCTTGCGCCTCAAACTCAGTATGTTCAATGCTGAACTCACATTTTTACCCCTAAAACCTGCTCCATTCTTTCAGTGAATGGAACTACATCCATGTAGTTGTCACAGCCAGAAACCTATAAGTCAACCTGGATCCCTCATGCTCTACACAAATCAGACATGCATGTTTGTTTCTTCTTTTTATGTATTTTATTTTATATTTTTATTTGTGCAAGTTTATGGGGTACATGAGAAAATATAGGTATATAACATGTAGTGATCAAGTTTAGGAAATTCAGGGTATCCATCACCCAAGTACAATAGATTTTATAGTTTTGTTAATTATAGGCACTCTACTCTGCTATCAGACATTTAATTTATTTCTTTGGTCTTACTATGTTGTAGCCTTTAACCTGCTTCTCTTCATCCTTTCTGCTTCCCCTGCTCACCCTTCCCAGTCTCTGTTGTCTATTTTTTCACTCTCTGCCTCCATGTGTTGAAATTTTTAGTTCCCACATATAAGTGAGAACATGTGATGTTTGTCTATTTTGCCTGGCTTATTTTCTTTTAATATTTTTATAGTTTTGGGTCTTACATTTAAGTCTTTAATCTATTTTGAGTTGACTTTTGTATATGGTAAGATATAGGGGTCCGGTTTTATTCTTCTGCTGTGGCTATCCAGTTTTTCCAGCACCATTTGTTAAGGTGGGTGTCCTTTCCCCAATGTAAGTTTGTGTTGGCTTTGTCAAAGATTAATTGGCTGTACATATGTGGCTTTATATCTTGGTTCTCTGTTCTGTTCCATTGGTCTAAGTGTCCATTTTTGTATCAGTGCCATGCTGATTTGGTTTCTACAGCATTGTAATATCAGGTAATTTTAAAGTCAGGTAATATGATGCCTCTAGCTTTGTTCTTTTTGCTCAGGATTCCTTTGGCTATTCAGGCTCTTTTTTGTTTCTTCTTTACAAATCCTATTGCTATTTCTTTATTGACTCCTCATCCTGTCTTACCCACACTATTTTAATCATCTCTTAGCTGGTCTTTGGGACTCAAGCTTCTTCATATTGCTGTAGAATAATCTATCACCTGTGTCTGGAAGTGCACTCCCCACTTTAAGCCACTCTCAAAAGTAGCACAGAATTATGATTCATAATATGGATCAAATTAATTGATTATGTGAGAACTCTGGTTAGTGAATGAATGAATGAATGAAAGCTAATGAATTAGCTTTGGGGAGAAAGATGTGAGTAACGACTGTTAGGAGGCAAGAGAAGTGCTACCAATATGTACTATTCATTTAGCTTGGTAGAGGTTACACGAATGTTATAACTGTGTAAAAAACTCATTGAGCTGTACAAGTATGATGTAGAAACTTTTCTGCATATATATTTGTCTTTCACTAAAATGTTAATTAAAAAAATAATGGATTAGCTAGTTGTTCTTCACATCAGGATTGAGCAGCAGCTGCAGTTTTTTCTAAGCACCTTTATCATGGTGACTTTTGTTTTTAATTACGTTCAGAACCAAAAGTATCACAGTCTCAACAGTTAATCATCAACTACTAGCAGAATGTCACATACTTACTTTTATTTATTATTGATAGTTGGGATATATTGATTTGTTTCATGTCATTGTGATAATGCACCAACTCACTGTGAAACATTTTCTCTTCTAATGGGCAATGGTTCATCCATTCTGGGGATGATTACTGTCAGCTCTCTTTTGTCACCACACTTGTTTAATGCCTATGTGAGGCAGTTTAGTGAGACAGAGAAACATTTTGGTGTCACTAGCATCAATATGCTGATGCAGGAACATCAATATGCTGATACAGGCTCAACTCTATGCCAGCTGGTATTACTGTTCAACTCTTCCAGCCTGGATGAATTAGAGATAAAAATGAAAGCCAAATGCTTAAATATGAATCCAGACAAAACAGCCGAGAAACTGGTAGGAAAGAGACATCTTCAGAATCAATGGCAGAAATTATTCTGACATTTTGAATTATAGGAACTTGGAACATAAATTTTAGATGAAGATATGGTTTCTAATTGTCAGTAGGATTTAATTTTAAAACCACACCAATGTGTTCCCACCAGTTTGGAAAATTTATGAATAGAAAACTCTGCTACATGGACACTAAAGTTATAACAATATGAACCTTAAAGATAATCATATGAAATACCTATTGCCTCATCAAATGCTTATTATACAATGCATATATAATTATAATTGTATGAAAATATACAATTAATTATATATTTGCACTTTTTTTTGAGACAGCGTCTCACTCTGTTAACCAGGCTGAAGTTCAGTGGTGCAATCATGGCTCACTCAAGCCTTGACCTCATAAGCTCAGTGAGGTCATAAACCCCATTCTCCCACCTCAGCCTCACAAGTTGCTGGAACGACAGGTGCTTGCAACCACACCCAACCAATTATTACTATTATTATTATGTGTAGAGGTGGGGGGGGTTCTCATTATGTTGCCCAGGCTGGTCTTGAACTCTTGGGCTCAAGCAATCCTCTTGCCTTGGCCTCCCAAAGTGCTCTCAGACAGCCACCACGCCCGGCCTATATTTGCAGTTTTGAGTGCCTTTCATACACTTGGCATGTACAAGGCATTTTATACGTATTTTTTTAAAATATAGTTTTGCATATACTTACTGTGATGCATTTACAAGGAATTAAAAAAATAGTGAGAAGTTCATTTCAATCAGTGCAATTGTTCTTAGTTTTTATCCTCTCTTTGTTTGATTTTTAGTATCTATGAAGTGCCCACATTTGCAGTTTAATCTTTATTAGATTCACATATGTTAAGATACTAATATGACGCACTGAAATACATAAGCCCTGAACCCAGCTCCCAGTAGTCAAATTTCAGGACATTTTGTTCTTTACCCAGTCATATGTAGCCTCTGATTGCTATTTGCCTATTTCGTAGCTTCCTCTGGGATGTTTCTGAGAAGTGCTTCCATATGCAGCCCACCTCTCCTTAGAAGGTTCAGTCCCAGATGTTCTGGATGCCAAATAATAGAAAATAAAAAAAAATATATCTGGGGTGTGAGACCAAAAGGCTAGTGTAATGGGTGATGCTTCAGCTTGGGAGGAGAAAGCCAGGCCGCTGAGCTAACGATGTTGACGTGAGGAAAGAAGTTTGAACTATGGGTAAAAGAGTGTAGAAGACAAGGACAGATAAAACAGGATTCTGTTATTAAGCAGAGTAACCTGTGCTCTCTTAGGTCATGCTTCAGGTCCCTCTTTCTTCCAGTGTAGCTGCAAGTGGGAGTACTGAATGACCTTCGAAGAGAACACACAGCTCTTTCAAATACTACTCTGGCAACTCCAGTTTAGGTTCTGAAATGCATTCACACTAAATTAAAAATAAATGATATCAGATGACTCATAGAAAGGAAATGAGAAGAAAAAAGAGAATAAAGAACTATACTGAATCTAAAGTGGAATGGAGACAAGAATGAAAATAAATAAAAAGGTTTACCAAGTCGGCTAACATTGTAAAACTTGGTTGCAGTTTCTCTCCATTTCTCTGCCTATACCTCAATATCTCCATCTGACATAACACATAAAATAAAAAAATAAATTCCCCATTTGATGTGGTGCTTCCATGCTTCTTTCTCTCTTTTCCAGGATCTTCCCCTCTTAATTCTAGAGCTGAAATATGCACTCGGAAGCAGATGAATAAGTAAATGGGAAGAATGAATTTCTCTGGTCTTTCTTTAGCTAGGCAAGAATAATCAAATTTTGACCTTTGAAATGAAACAAGTTATTATTTGATTATATTAAGATCAGTTGCTAGGTCAAGAGGATTTTGAAACCAAAATTACACAAATGACGTAAATTTTCTTGGCTCATGATACTTGATACAACTAATTTTAGACAAAGTGATTTTTAGCACTTCCAGCTGCAAATATAACAGATTCAAGATAATAATTCAACCCTAAATTTTATATTTTGTTACATTTGAATTATAGTATTTTTGAAATAAAGGCACTTTTATTGCAATTTGACTTTCAAATGATTAGCATTTGTTTTCTTCAGTCAATGAAACCCATATTATTGTACTTACATTAGGCTAGAAGATACTTCCTAATGATAGACAATCCATTTCCTAATATTGTCCTACAAATTGTCCTCTGACTTCTAGAATTTCACTATTCCTGGTTTCCAGGCCAACTCATTGCCTCAAAATGAGATGTGGAAAGTAGAAAGGATACACGAGTTTAGCAAACACAGCCAGGGGTCTACATAACACACTTCACTCCCCAATTCCATAGTTAACAGAACTCTAATTTTCTTGAGGAAGAAAGTATGCCCAGCTATAAAATTACATTTCTCAGCCTCTCGTTGTGCAAAAAATGACCACAGGGCAGAGACCTGGTTGAGAACTAATTAATAGGCCATCAGGGGCAGTTATTTGATAGGGCTTCTGGGAAAGTTTACCAAATTTAACCAATTCAATCGACACCCAAGTTTTGCCTTTCGCCCTTGCTCTTTCACCTTCCGCTTGCTGAGAATGTGTAAATGATACCTGGAGACACAGAAGCCATCTGTGATGATGAATTAAAACCCACACATCAAAGATGGCAGATAGACACAAACGATTCGACATCATTAGCTGCCATAGAAGCTCTGGACTACTTATTTCCAGGTTTATGAGAAAGAAAATGGAGTCTCTTACTAGTTTAAGCTACTCCTTTTGGAGGTACTGATACTGTTGGCCCAAGTCAATCTTTTAAGCAGTATATTCAGTGAAACATAGAGAATAAAGGAAATTGTCTTGCATTTATACAATTATGGAAATTATTCTCTTGAGCAGCTCAGAAATGGGCTCTGAAATGAGTTCCAAAACTTGTGTTTCCAAAATACTTTCACCAATTAGGAAAATGCAAATCAAAACCACAATGAGATGTCACCTCACCCCCATTAGGATAGCTGCTATTACACACACACACACACACACACAGAAAATAAGTGTTGGGGAGGATATGAAAAAATTGGAATGCTTGTGCCCTGTTGGTAGGAATGTAAACTGCAGAAAACAGTACGGTAGCTCTTCAAAAAATTAAAAATAGAATTACCATGTGATCCAGTAATTCTACTTCTGGGTAGATTATCCAAAAGAATTGAAAGTGAGGTCCCGAGGAGGTATTTGTACACCTATGTTCATAGCAACATTATTTACAACAGCTAAAATGTGGAAGCAACCCAAGTGTCCATGGACGGATGAATGGATAAGCAATATGTTGGATATACAGAGAGTGGAATATTATTCAGTCTTAAAAGGGAAGGAAATTCTCACACATAGTACAAACACGGATAAACCTTAAGGACATAATGCCAAGTGAAATAAGATGGCCACAAAAGGACAAATACTGTATGATTCTCCTTATATGAGTATCTACAATAGTCAAATTCATAAAAATGGAAAGTAGAATGGTGGTTGCCAGGGGCTGGAGAGAGAATGGAGCATTTTTGTTTAGTGGGTGCAGAGTTTCAGTTTTGCAAAATGAAAAAGTTCTGGAGACTGGTTGCACAACCATGTGAATATACTTAATACTACTGAGCTGTATGTACACTTAAAAATGGTTAAAATGGTAAGTTTTATGTGTATTTTACCACCATTAAAAATACTTCGATCTAACCATATAAGTATAGATGGTTGTTGTTAAATAGCAAATCTCAAGTTCTTATATCATCCAAAATGATTAATTTAAAAATTATATATTTCGCATCCTTTATTTGCTATTTGAAAGCCACTGTAGTAAAAAGCTCCACTAAGAAAATTCATCAAACATACTGGGATTAGACATTTGTGAGGCACTTATTATCTATCTTAAATAAAATATGCAAACCTTTAAATATCAAACTTGCAGACCCTTACATTTTAAAAAAAGCTATAAAGGGTAAAGCTTAAAATTCATGCAAAAAACCTAAACCATATTCATTTGATTATGATTTTGGTATAATCTTGTCTAGGGAATAGTGATATAACAAATTACATAAGTCTCTAAATTTTTCCCAACTGGAATGAATAGAAAACTTTTGTGTATTTAAGGTGTTTAAATAATACCCAGGCACGATGACTCATATCTGTCATCCCACCACTTTGAAAGGCAGGGGTGCGCAGATCGCTTGAGCCCAGGAGTTCAAGACCAACCTGGGCAACATGGTGAAACTCCACATCTACAGGAAATACAAAAAATTAGCCAGGCGTGGTGGCATGTGCCTGTGGTCCCAGCTACTCAAGAGAACCATCGCACTCCACCCTGGGCAACAGAGAGAGACTCTATATCAAAAAAGAAAAAAAAAAAAAGGAAAAAAGAAAAGAAAGAGAAGAAAAGAAAGAGAAGAAAAGAAAAAGACCTTTAATTTAATTTATTTATTTTTGAGATGGAGTCCTGCTCTGTTGCCCAGGCTGGAGTGCAGTGGCGCAATCTCGGCTCACTGCAACCTCTGCGTCCTGGGCTCAAGCGATTTTCCTGCCTCAGCCTCCCGAGTAGCTGGGACTACAGGCACCTGTCATCACACCCAGCTAATTTTCGTATTTTTAGTAGAGATGAGGTTTCACCATGTTGGCCAGGATGGTCTCAAACTCCTGATCTCAAGTGATCCACCTGCCTCGGCCTCCCAAAGAGCTGGGATTATAAGCATCAGCCACCACACCAGGACAAAAGATCTTTTAATAATAAAATAAGAATAGGAGTATAGGGTCTTTCTTATAAGGGAAATCTGGAAAACCTACAGACTAATACTTCTAAAAATGATTTCACCCATTGGATTTTAGGTAGGCTTAGAAAATTAAAATTTTATTATATAATGCAATAATTTGGCAGTAACTTTATGCTCACGTCATGCCATTATCATCATTAAATACATGTCATTAAATTCAAGATGATTTATTCTGTTAAACACAAGATTCTTATTATAAAGCACTCATTAATCACTTCTTCCACATACGATGGAAACTGCTACCTTCATCAATTTTCATTCCTTTTATCATGAAGTGAATAACTTTTGTATTGTATTTTGCTAAAAAGACTTGGGTACAGTTATGTCCCTAGTTCAAAGCCAATCTGTGCCAAAGGGTTATTGATAGTGGATTTTGAAATACTTTGCTACTTCACTGACTTGAGTGGACTTTGCTAATTTACTCAATTTTTGCATTTTAGTTTTTTTTAATCTGCACATAGGAATCACATATAGAAGGAACCTTAAATATCACATTGTCTTATCCTTTTGCTCTGTAGATGGGGAAACAAGCTTGAGGATCATCATTCTGAGGAATGTTCCAAATTAAAATTTCTAGGAGAACACCATGTAAGATAAAATGTATAACAAATATATACATAAATGGCCTGGATTAATATTATTCTCTTTAAAAGAGAAATGAGCATTCTCACTATTCTGAATTCACATATACTGAAATTTTTACTAATATACATTTTATTACTGTCCTTTAATAGTCTATTTAATGTGCCTTTTATATGACCAATTGTTTCTTAAAGATTTGCAGCCCATTGGATATGCTGACATTTAAGACATTCACTGCCAATATTTTATTTCCTTAATCCCACAATCTCAATAAAAATTTCGATCTAAATATGAGTGGAAATGGGGAGTTAATTAAAGCAAATAATTGTGAAAGATTCGTAATGTATTTTTCTCGTATACACTACGGATAGAAATGAAGCGCATTTGCCTTAGCTTTCTACTTTCTTTCCATAAAGCAAGGATTCTTCAATCTTCATGGAGTCCCCAATAACATGTGAAGTATTGTGCTAGGTACTGCAAGGGATGCCAAAGATGAACAAGGCATGAGTTCTGGGGGAATATACCATCTCTCACAGGAGAAATAAATTAAGTACCGTACTCAAGTATTAAAGTGAGAACTTAAGTGCTACAAGGCAGTTACAATAAAGAGGAAATGTAAAGGAAGGATAGATCATACCAAGTAGGATAAATCAGGAAATGAAGGCTAAACTTTGGAAGTGAGAAATTATTCTGAAAATTCGTAGAATTGCTTAGTGGAATAGGGTCTTCTAAGGAAGGGTACTGACTAAGCAAATGAAATGAAAAAAGGGAATGACTATGTTTCTGCAACTTCAAGAGATCCAGTTTCCCTACAGGGCAAAGGAGTAACAGGAGAGAAAAAAAGCGATGAATCCGTGCGTCCCATAAACTATTTCACCATATATTTTACTCTGTCAAAACAACTATCACTTATTGGGCTTTTTGTTTTTTTAATTTTTTAAAAATTTTTTTGAGATAGGGTTTCCCTCTATCGCCCAGGTTGGAGGGCAGTGGTGCAATCACCGCTCTCTGCAGCCTGGACCTCCTTGGCTTAAGCGATCTTCCCGCCTCGACCTTCCAAAATGCTGGGACTACAGGTGTGAACCACTATGCTCAGACTTATCAGCACTTTTCTGTGCACGTTTACATTAATCCTCTAAATCACTCTTCTCTATCTTTCATGTGCATAGGAATCACCTGTGGTTTCCGTTAAATTGGAGATCTTGATTCATTAGGTCTGGGGCAGGGCCTGAGCTTCTGCATTTCCATTGAGTTCACAGCCTGTGCCTACCCTGGACCACACCTTCGAATGGAAAAGGCTCCAAGTGTGATTTCTAGCCACTAGTATTAACTGGGAACTTGGCAGAAATAAAATGCAAGTTCTCGGCCCCCACAAGGGATCTACTGAATCCGAAACACTGTGGGGAGGCCCGCCACTCTGCAGTGTTTTAACAAGCAAGTGATTCGGTTTGAGAGCCACCCGTAAGTCACGGGTTTCCTAACATGATTGGACACTGGAATCACCTGCGGATTTTAAATAACACTATTGATGCCGCATCTCACCCCGGTCCCGAGATTCTCAGGAATGGGGCGTGGCCTTGGCGGCGGCGGTCTAAAAGCTCTCCCAGGTGATTCCAATCTGTAGTAACACTTGAGAACTGCGTGAGGTGGGGACTTCAACTTTTACAGGCCTTATTTTCCTCCTATGTAAAAGGTGGACAATATCCAAGTAGTCCTGACTTTGCTTCCAGATTTCGGCAGCTCTTGCCAGCCCTAGTTCGGTCTGGAGAGCCCGCTTCCCGCCCAGTGTCCCAAGGCCTCTGTCCGAGAACCCAGGGTCCCGGGAGCGGACCCGCGGGAGCATCTGTGACGCCGCTCAGCAACCCGGCGCCGCCCCGGCGGCTCGGACGTGGCCCAGTGTCCGGCTGGCGTGGGCTCACCAGGCCGCACCCACTAAACCGCGCCGGAGCGGGACACGCATGCGCCGGCCCGGACCCGGCACCCAGTAACGGACTCCAGCTCCCCCCACCGGAAGTGGGCAGTCGCGCGCCGGGAAGAGCCGGCCGAAGCGTGGCGGCCACAGACTGTGGGTGACGGGTCCGAGGGACTCGCGCTTTTGTCTCCGTGCCATGGCGCCAGCGAAGGCCACGAACGTGGTGCAGCTGCTCCTGGGCTCTACCGCGCTGTGGCTTTCGCAGCTCGGTGCCGGGACGGTCGCCGCGTCCAAGTCGGTGACGGCCCACTTGGCCGCGAAGTGGCCGGAGACCCCGCTGCTGCTGGAGGCAAGGTGGGTACGGGCCGGGCCCTGGTCCGGACGGCTGTGGGCGCGCTGCCACCCTCAGCCGCGCTCTCTTCGTGCTCGCAGTGGGTGTCTCCTCGCTTCCACCCGGCTTCTCCAGACGCCCCCGCTCTGGCCCTGAGCATCACCACCTCCTTCCCTCCCGACCGGGGGCGGCTTCTCGGTTCCAGTGCAGCACTAACTTGCAGTTCCTTTCCCCCTCAAGTCTTACTTTACCTACAGTTTTTAAAGCTTCTTTGCTCTGCTTTAATTTGTTGGGATGTATTAGCATTTACGCGTGGCACTTAACGCAAGCGCTTCCACTGGGGTAGGCAGTTCTGTTCAGCAGACAGTGCTTGAAGTACCTAGTTTCGTCATGATGACATCATACCATCAGCTCCTAGGCTTGCTATGGGGAGGGCAGCTTCCTGCAAGGTAATATTTTTCCCGAATCCCTTCCAACGGAATTAGTTCATTAATTAGTTCATTACCCATCACTTACTCTGCAGGACAAAACTTGTAGCTATTGCATTTTGCCCCTTAGTATTCCAATAGTTGAGTAAAATTATAGAAAGTTCTTTCTCTTAGCAAAAATGAAGTTTTACACCAATGACTTAATGGATGCACCACAGCAACAGCATGTGGCCCTAAAAAGAGACTCCACTCCACATAAGTTGCATGTATTTGATGGTAAAATAGTTAAAAATTTTTTTTCATTTCTGTAGGTTATTGGGGAACAGGTGGTGTTTGGTTACGTAAGTTCTTCAGTGGTGATTTGTGAGATTTTGGTGCACCCATCACCCCAGCAGTATATACACTGCACCCAATTTGTAGTCTTTTATCCCTCCCTCTCTTCCCAACCTTTCCCCCTGAGTCCCCGAAGTCCATTGTGTAATTCTTATGCCTTTGCATCCTCATAGCTTAGTTCCCACATATCAGTGAGAACATGAGATATTTGGTTTTCCGTTCCTTACTTACTTCACTTAGAATAATAGTCTCTAATCTCATCCAGGTTGCTGTGAATGCCATTAATTCATTCCTTTTTATGATAGAGTAGTATTCCATCGTATGTATGCTGCAGTTTCTTTATCCACTTGTTGATTGATCGGTATTTAGATTGGTTCAACATTTTTGCACTTGTGAATTGTACTGGTATGAACATGCATGTTCAACTATCTTTTTCATGTGACTTTTCCTATGGGTAGATACCTAGTAGTGGGATTGCTGGATCAAATGGTAGATCTATTCTTGGTACTTTAAGGACTTCCCCACACTGTTTTCCACAGTGGTTATACTAGTTTACATTCCCACCAGCAGTGTAGAAGTGTCCCCTGTTGGCTGCATCCATGCCAACATCTATTTTTTTTTTTAAATTTTTTTATTATGGCCATTCTTACAGGAGTAAGGTGGTATCGCATTGTGGTTTTGATTTGTGTTTCCCTGATCATTAGTATGTTGAGCATTTTTTCATGTTTGTTAGCCATTTATATATCTTTTGAGAATTGTCTATTCATGTCCTTAGCCCACGTTTTAATGGGACTGTTTTTTTCCTGCTGATTTGAGTTCCTTGTAGATTCTGGATATTAATCCTTTGTCAGATGTATAGATTTTGAAGATTTTCTCCCATTTTGTGGGTTGTCTGGTTACTCTGCTGACTGTTCCTTTTGTCGTGCAAAAGCTCTTTAGTTTAATTAAGTCTCCGCTATTTATCTTTGTTTTTATTGCATTTGCTTTGGGGTTCTTGGTCATGAAATCCTTGCCCAAGCCAATGCTAGAAGGGTTTTTCTGATGTTATCTTTTATAATTTTTATAGTTTCAGGTCTTAGATTTAAGTCCTTGATCCGTTGAGAGTTGGTTTTTGTGTAATGTGAGAGATAAGAATCCAATTTCATTCTCCTACATGTGGCTTGCCAAGTATCCCAGCACATGTTTTTGAATAGAGTGTCCTTCCCCCACTTTGTTTTTGTTTGCTTTGTCGAAGATCAGTTGGCTGTAAGTATTTGGGTTTGTTTCTGGATTCTCTATTACATTCCATTGGTTTATGTGCCTGTTTTTACACCAGTACCATGCTGTTTTGGAGACTATGGCTTTATAGTATAGTTTGAAATCAGGGAATGTGATGCCTCCAGATTTGTTCTTTTTGCTTAATCTTGCTTTGGCTATGTGGGCTCTTTTTTGGTTCCATATGAATTTTAGGATTTTTTTTCTAGTTTTGTGAAGAATGATAGTAGTGTTTTGATGGGAATTGCATTGAATTTGTAGATTGCTTTTGGCAGTATAGTCATTTTCACAGTATTGATTCTACCCATCCATGAGCATGGGATATGGTTCCATTTGTTTGTGTTGTGTATGATTTCTTTCAGCAGTGTTTTGTAGTTTTTTTCCTTGTAGAGGTCTTTCACCTCCTTTTTTAGGTATATTCCTAAGTATTTTATTTTTGTTGGAGCTATTGTAAAAGGGGTTGAGTTCTTGATTAGATTCTCAGCTTGGTCGCTGTTGGTATATAAGAGAGTACTGACTTGTGTACATTAATTTTGTGTCTGGAAACTTTGCTGAATTCTTTTATCAGCTCGAGGAGCTTTTTGGAGGAGTCTTTAGGGTTTTCTGGGTATATAATTATATCGTCAGTTAACAGTGACAATTTGATTTCCTCTTTGTTGATTTGGATGCCCTTTATTTCTTTCTCTTGTCTGATTGTTCTGACTAGGACTCCCAGTACTATGTTGAAAAGAAGTGGTGAGAGTAGGCATCCTTGTCTTGTTCCAGTTCTCAGAGGGCATGCTTTAAACTTTTCCCCATTCAGTGTTATGTTGGCTGTGGGTTTGTTATAGATGGCTTTTATTACAATGAGGTATGTCCCTTGTATGCTGATTTTGTTGAGAGTTTTAATCATAAAGGGGTGCTGGATTTTGTTAAATGCTTTTTCTGAGTCTGTTGAGATGATCATGTAATTTTTGTTTTTAAATGTGGTGTATCACATTTATTGACTTGTGTATATTAAACCATCCCTGCATCCCTGTTATGAAACCCACTTGATATTGGTGGATTATCTTCTTGATATGTTGTTGGATTCGGTTAGCTAGTATATTGTTAAGGATTTTTGCATCTATGTTCATCAGGGATATTGGTCAGTAGTTTCCTTTTTTGGTTATGTTTTTTTCCTGGTTTTGGTATTAGGGTGATACTGGCTTCATAGAATAATTTAGGGAGGATTCCCTCTTTGTCTTGTGGAATAGTGTCAATATGATTCATACCAATTCTTTGAATGTCTGGTAGAATTTGGCCGTGAATATGTCTAGTCCTGGACGTTTTTATGTTGATAATTTTTTATTACAGTTTTAATCTCATTGCTTGTTATTGGTCCGTTAAGGGTATCTAATTCTTCCTGATTTAAGCTAGGAGGGTTGTATCTTTCCAGGAATTTATCCATCTCCTTTAGGTTTTCTAGTTTATGCACATAAAGGTGTTCATAGTGGCCTTGAATCATCTTTTGTATTTCTGTGGTGTCCGTTGTAATATCTCCCATTTCATTTCTAATTGCGCTTATTTGAATTTTCTCTTTTTCTTTCTTGGTTAATCTTGCTAATGGTCTATTAATGTTATTTATCTTTTCAAAGAACTAACTTTTTGTTTCATTTATCTTTTGTATTTTTTTTGGTTCCAATTTCCTTTAGTTCTGCTCTAATCTTTGTTATTTCCCTTCTTCTGCTGGGATTGGGTTTGGTTTGTTCTTGTTTCTTTACTTCCTTGAGGTGTAATCTTAGATTGTCTGTGTACCTTCAGATTTTCTGATGTAGGCGTTTAGGGCTATGAACTTTCCCCTTAGCACAGCCTTTGCTGTATCCCAGAGGTTTTGATAGGTTGTGTCACTGTTTTGTTCAGTTTGAACAGATTTTTAATTTCCATCTGGATTTCATTGTTGACTTATTCAGGAGAATGTTATTTAATTTCCATGTATTTGCATGGTTTTGAAGGTTCCTTTTGGGGTTGATTTTCAGTTTTATTCCACTGTGGTCTGAGGTCTGAGAGAGTGTTTGATATAATGTCAGTTTTCTTAAATTTATTGAGGCTTGATTTGTGGCCTATCGATGGTCTATCTTGGAAAAAGTTTCATGCACTGATAATGAATAGAATATATATTCTGTGGTGGTTGGGTAGAATCTTCTGTAAATATCTGTTTAGTCCGTTTTTTTCCAGGGTATAGTTTCAATCCATTGTTTCTTTGTTGACTTTCTCTCAATGACCTGTCTAGTGCTATCAGTGGAGTATTGAAGTCCCCCACTATTATTTTGTTACTGTGTATCTCATTTCTTGAGTCTAGTAGTAATTGTTTTATAAATTTGGGAGCTCCACTGTTAGTTGCATGTATATTTAGGTTTGTAATATTTTCCTGTTGGACAAGGGCTTTTATCGTTATATAATGTCCCTCTTTGTCTTTTTTAACTGCTGTTGCTTTAACGTTTATCTCATAAGAATAGCTACTCTTGCTCGCTTTTGGTGTCCATTTGCATGGAATATCTTTTTCCACCCCTCTACCTTAAGTTTATGTGAGTCCTTAGGTGATAGGTAAGTCTCTTGAAGACAGCAGATGGTTGGTTGGTGAATTCTTATCCATTTTACAATTCTGTACCTTTTAAGTGGAGCATCTAGGCCCTTTACATTCAATGTTAGTATTGAGATGTGAGGTACCATTCTATTCATTGTGCTATTTGTTGCCTGTATACCTTACTTTTTTAATTGTATTTTTGTTTTATAGGTCCTGTGAGATTTATGTTTTAAGAGGTTCTGTTTTGATTTATTTCCATGATTTGTTTCAAGATTTAGAGCTCCTTTTAGCAGTTCTTGTGGTGCTGGATTGGTAGTGGCAAATTCAGCATTTTTTTTGTCTGGAAAATACTATTTTTCCTTCATTTATAAAGATTAGTTTTGCTGGATACAGAATCCTTGACTGATAATTGTTTTAAGAGGCAGCAGGTAGGGACCCAATCCCTTCTAGTTTGTAGGTTTCTGCTGAGAAATCTGCTGTTAATCTGATAGGTTTTCCTTTGTAGGTTACCTGGTGTTTTTGCCTCACAGCTCTTAAGATTCTTTCCTTCATCTTAACTTTGGATAACCTGATGTCTATGTGCCTAGGCGATGATCTTTTTGTGTTGATTTTCCCAGGTGTTCTTTGAACTTCTTGTATTTGGATGTCTAGGTCCTCTAGAAAGGGTGGGGAAGTTTTCCTCAATTATTCCCCCAAATATGTTTTCCAAACTTTTAGATTTCCTCGGGAACACTGATTATTCTTAGGTTTGGTCATTTAACATAATCCCAGACTTCTTGGAGGCTTTGTTCATATTTTCTTATTCTTTTTTCTTTGTTGCATTGGGTTAATTCAAAAATCTTGTCCTTGAGCTCTGAAGTTCTTTCTCCTGCTTGTTCAATTCTATTGCTGAAACTCTCTAGAGCATTTTACATTTCTATAAGTGCGTCCATTGTTTCCTGAAGTTTTGATTGTTTTTATTTATGCTATTTCACTGAAAATTTCTCCCCTCATTTCTTGTATCATTTTTTTGATTTCCTTAAATTGGGCTTTGCCTTTCTCTGGTGCCTCCTTGATTAGCTTAATAACTGTCCATCTGAATTCTTTTCAGGTAAATTAGGCATTTCACCTTGGTTTGGATCTATTGCTGGTGAGTGAGATTTTTTGGTGGGTGTTAAAGAACCTTGTTTTGTCATAGTACTAGAGTTATTTTCTGGTTCCTTCTCATTTGGGTAGCTCTGTCAGAGGGAAGGTCTAGGGCTCAAGGCTGTTGTTCAGATTCTTTTGTCCCATGGGGTGTTTCCTTGATGTAGTACTCTCCTTCTTTTCCTACAGATGTGGCTTCTTGAGAGCCAAGCTGTAGAGATTGTTATCTCTCTTCTGGATCTATCTACCCAGTAGGTCTAACAGGCTCTGGGCTGGTACTGGGAATTGTCTCCACGGAGTCCTGTGAACTGTCTGTGGGTCTCTTAGCTGTGGATACCAGCACTGCTTTGCTGAAGGTGGCAGGGGGGTGAAATGGACTCTCTGAGGGGCCTCACTTTTTGTTGTTTAATGCGCTATTTTTGTGCTGATTGGCCTTCTGCAGGGAGGTGGCCCTTTCAAGAGAGCATCAGCTGTGGTAGTATGGGGAGGATCAGGCAGTGGGCGGGCCCTAGAACTCCCAAGAGTATATGCCCTTTGTCTTCAGCTACCATGGTGAGTAGGGAAGGACTATCAGATGGGGTCATGGCTAGGGCATGTCTGGGCTCAGACTCTCCTTGGGTCGGTCTTGTTGCAACTGCTGTGGGGGATGGTGGTGCGATTCCCAGGTCAATGGAGTTATATTCCTGGGAGGATTATGGCTGCCTCTGCTTTGTCATGCAGGTTGTCAGGGAAGTGGGGGAAAGCCTACAGTCACAGGCCTCACCCAGCTCCCGTGTAACCCAAAAGGCCAGTCTCACTCACTCCGTGCCCCACCCAACAGCACTGAGTCTGTTTCCAGGTGGTGGGGCTGAGAACTTGCCCCAGGCTACCAGCCTCCCAGCTGCAAATGCAAATAGGACTGTCATGCTTCCCTACCTATGGAGTTGGCACACCAGATTCATGCCCTCCCCCAAGTTCTGGCCAGGAGATTTCTTGTTCAGTTGGAATTGTTACAAGATTTAGCTGGAGGTTTCCTTCTCCCTGTAGCCTCTTCCCAGTGCCTCTGGCAGCCCTACCCAAGGAGCCCTGTGAGGCAAGGCAGAAATAGCTTCCTAGGGGACCCAGAGCGTCCACCGGGCTTTTTCCACTGCTTCTTCTACTCCTGTATTTTGCTTGGCTCTTTAAATTGACTCAGCTCCAGGTAAGATCAGAATCTTCTCCAGTGATATACACCTTCGGGTTCCCCAGTGAGGGTGTGTGTTTGGGGGCAGACAGTCCCCCTTTCCCACTCTCACAGTTTGGGTACTCAGAGTATTTGGAGTATCTCCCAGGTCCCACAGGAGCAATGCACTTCCTTCAGAGGGTCTGTGGGTTCTCTTGGCTTTTCTGATGTATTCCTGCAGTAGTTCTAGAGCAGAAGTTCAGAATGCAAGACTCCGCACGCTGCTCTGTCCATTTGAGTGGGAGGCTAAAACGGTTTTTATTGAATACCTGATTCTAGCTTAGTTTTGATCCCCTTCCTTTATCCTTTCTCCAGTGTTTGTTTGCGTAGATCTGGTCTCACACTTAGCTCCAAATCAGTCTAACTTCCTGCAGCCTTAGACTGCTTGTTAACAGTGTCTGGCTTTACATTTGCCTCAAGAGTCTTAGAGTTGGAACTGCTGTGTGATGCTCCTTAAGGTCCTTCACAGTCTGGCCCCAGTCTGATTTACAAATCTCATCACTTGTACAAATGGTCCCCAACTTATCATGGTTCAATTTAGGATTTTTTTACTTAACTATGGGTTTACCAGGGTATTAAATGCATTTTTTACTTATAGTATTTACAACTTAGAATGGGTTTATTGGGAGGTAACTCCATCTAAGTCAAGGGGCATCTGTAGTAGGTTGAATGCTGGCCCCCAAAAAGGTATGTCCACATCCTAACTCCCAGAACCTGTGAATGTTACCTCATTTGGAAGAATGTCTTTGTTAATGTAAGTAAGGATCTTGAGATGAGATCATCTTGGATTATCCAGATGGGCCCCAAATCCAATGTCATTTTGAGAGACAGAAGAAGAGAAGACACAGGCAAAAAGGAGAAGACCATGTGAAGTTAGAAATTGGAGTTAGGCAGCCTCAAGCCAAGGAACAGCTGAAGCCACCAGAATGGAAGAGTTCTCCCTTAGAGCCTTCCGAGGGAGCACAGCCTTGCCAACACCTTGATTTTGGACTTCTGGCCTCCAGAATTGTGAGAGAATAAGTTTCTGTTTTAAGTCACCAAATTTTTCATAATTTATTAAACAGATCTAGGAAACTAATACAGATTTTGGACCAAAAAGTTGGGTGCTGCTGTAATAAATACTCCAAAATGTAGAAGTAGC
The DNA here is from genome assembly GCF_003255815.1 of Theropithecus gelada. Classification (NCBI taxonomy): domain Eukaryota; kingdom Metazoa; phylum Chordata; class Mammalia; order Primates; family Cercopithecidae; genus Theropithecus; species Theropithecus gelada. Next base: position 35,263,982 of record NC_037685.1, on the reverse strand, counting down.
TGTGGAGTTGGGCAGAGGCTAGAATAATTTTGAGAAGTTTTGGTATTAAAAGCCTACACTGCCTTGAGGAGACTGCAGAAATCTGGACATTAAGGGTGATTCTGCTGAGGGCTTAGAAGAGATTAAAGGGCATAATTGAAAAAAACTTCTGTCATTAGAGAGAATACTTACATCATCCTGAAGAGAATTCCAGTAGAAATATGAACATTGAAGTCTGTTGTGGCTGCAGCTCAGAAGGCCGCACTCAGAAGTGTGAGAGACACTATATTGGAATCTAGAAGAAAGGTAACCCTTGTTATGTAGTGATAGAATACTGGCTGACTTGGTTTCTACAGTTTGTGGAAAATATCTTGAAAGTGGTGAACTTGGGTATGAACTGAGAAGATTTCCAAGCAAAGCGTTAGAAGTGCTGCTTGGTTTCTCCTTGTTGCTTATATTAAAATGAGAGAAAGAGATAAATTTAAAAAGGAACAGATAGGGAAAAAGGATCCAACACTTGATTTAGGAGGTTCTCAGCCTATCCAGATCGTAAAGTGTGCTACAACTAGGAAACTCAGCGTTAGGAATGGGTGCTCTGGAAAGACAGGAACCTGGCAGGACGACCTTTTGCTGAATGGGTTAAGCATGTGATTCATGGGTCCCCTCAACCATCTCAGCAGAAGCTTGGTATAAAGAAGATGGGGATATCCAGGAAGGATCTGGGGAGGATCTTTGGGTAATGATGTGGTTCATGGTGAGATATACAATAGTCTTACAAAGATTTTGGGAATGTATTAGAAACACTGCCATCTTGGGCCAAAAGAGACAGACAAGACAAAACGAAAGAAGGCTGTTGGACTTCCAAAATTCTACAGGCAGGAAATTGACTGATAGAGCTACTTGGCCGTAAAGATTGTGCTGCCCTTTCAAGAAAGAAAGAATAACTCTGCAGACAGAACCATGGCAGGCAGCACAGAGGGTGAAGCATCAGGCCACAGAGAGTTATTCTCAGGCTTTGGAACATAATGGAAATTTGCCCTGCTGGATTTTGAACTTGCCTGCGACCAGTGACCCCTTTATTCCTTCTATTTTTTCCCTCTGAGAATTAGAGCGTCCATCCTGTGCCTGTCTCACCATTGCATTTTGGAAATATAACTTGTTTTCTAGTTTCACAGATGGACAGGGGAGAATTTTGCCCCAAGATGGATCATACCCAGAGTGTCACCCATACGTGATTTAGATGATAAAATTTGTAAATGGAGTTGATGATACTTACATGAGATTTTGGACTTAGAATTGATGCTGTAATTGGTTGAGTTTTTGGAGGTTGTTGGGGGCTAGAGGGTGGCTTGAATGATGCCCCCAACAAAAAAAGGGCAGCTTTTAGAATCTTTTGCATTAACTCTGCTCAAACCTTGACTTCAGACTTTTGGCCTCCAGAACTATGAGAGAATAAATTTCTCTTGCTGAATAGGTTAGACCTGTGATTCATGAATCCACTCAACTATCACAGCAGAAGCCCAGTATAAACATGGGGTTATCCAGGAAATATGTGTAGAGGATCCTTGGGTAATGGTGTAGTAGCCCTAGGATAGTAATATATCATTCTATTATAGTCTTCCTCATTGATAATGACTTGTGGGCATACCATATTACTCTGTCTTGCCTGATACTTTCCCATGACAAAATTAATAACTTTCTGTTATTCTCTCATAACATTTGGCCAGTATTTCTGTAAGAATCCTTATTGTAAGGTATCATATATGCTAATCTCTGTTGTTAAAATGTGAGCCTCAGAGACAAAACTGGTTGTTATTCATGTTTATTTTGCCAAGGTACAGTACACAAAAGTTAGGCACTCAATAATGCTAATTCAACAAAAGATACTTTTTGTAGGAAAAGGTATACTTTAAGCCACCGTCAGAATTACCTCTACAATATACCTTACTTGTGGAAACTAGTTTGTCCTTGGAAAATCTAGAGAGGATGCTCAGTGTTATCTCATGTGCCTTATTGTTTTGTTGTAAACAAATCAGAATTGTAGGAGGTCCTTTATTATATACACTAAAATCTTTCTCTCTATACCTTTTATCTACTGATCCTCTCTTTCAGAACCAAATCTGTTTCTGTGTGTGACACATTGTCTGAGAGTAGCAGGCCAAAAGCCCGTAGTTTCTTCAACTACTGCACTTCCAAAATTTTATTTTGTACAGTTCGTTATTCTGCTGTCCTTCAATTTGTTTATGTTTCTCTTAAATCAAAATTGTAGGAAAATCAAAGAGGTTGAGAAGAGTAAGTGTGGAAGTGGAAGAATTGAAGAGCATTGAATAGGTTGAAGGAGCTGGGCAGATAGGAACTTAAGGAAAATAATGTGAGAGCAAGTAAGGGAAATTTCTAAGAATAATGCTTTAAATCCAGAAATTGAGCTTCCCAACCAAAATCTGTAAATGTGTTTGTGTATATAGATACATGTATGTGTATATATATGTGTGTATATATGTGTGTGTGTGTATATATGTGTGTGTATATACACATGCACGTGCACACACACACAGGTATTTTTCAGTTCATCCTGGAAATTTGAGTGCATAACTTGAGTATAGTCCTATATAGGAAGTGAATGAGGTATGTCCCCCGTATAAAGAAATTTATAATAAAATTTGCGGCCAAGCGCAGTGGCTCACACCTGTAATCCCAGCACTTTTGGAGGCCGATGCGGGTGGATCATGAGGTCAGGAATTTGAGACCAGCCTGGCCAACATGGTGAAACCCTGTCTCTACTAAAAATACTAAAAGTAGTCAGGTGTGGAGGCACATGCCTGTAATCCTAGCTACTCAGGAGGCTGAGGCAGGAGAATTGTTTGAATCAGGGAGGCGGAGGTTGCAGTGAGCCGAGATTGCGCCTGCACTCCAGCCTGGGCGACAGAGCGAGACTCCGTCTTAAAAAACAACATTGGCTAGAGGTGATTATAGGCAGAAGAGCCTAGCATTTTACAACATGTATACCTTAATTTGTATATCTGAACTGCATTTATTCTACTTGTGTTGATCTTATTGAAAATATTTTTGAAATTCCACTTATAATTGCTGTCAAATTCTTTAGTGCGTATAAAAACACCTTTTATAGAAATAACTTTGGATGGAATTTTTTGAAGAAATATAGTTATTTCGGGCCATATATTTTATAAGGCAAGTGAACAATTGGAAATGCCAGTTTGTTACCTTTAAAAAAACTTTGTCCAAAAGAATGAACTGGGTGGGCATGGTGGCATGTGCCTGTAGTCTCAGCTACTTGAGTGGCTGCAGTGGGAGGATCGCTTGAGACCTCCCAGGCTCAAGTAAGCCATGTTTGCACCACTGCACTCCAGCCTGTGTGACAAAGGGAGATGCTGTCCTAAACAAACAAACAAAAACGTTGTTCAAAGGTAATATCTTACCTTTTACCAGGTGCAGAACTGGTTTAGATGGTCTCAAGGATGTTTCCTCCTCAGTGATTAATAATGAGTTACCAGCAAATGGCCTCTGAGATTCCAGAAGAGTTCCAAAAGTGCTTAGAGCAGTGGTGTATTGAAGGGATAAGTTTAAGTGAATACTTTTTTTTTCTTCAACTTTTAAGTTCCAGGGTACGTGTACAGGATGTGCAGGTTTGTTACATAGGTAAATGTGTGCCATGGTGGTTTGCTGCACACATCAAACTATCACCTGGGTATGAAGCCCAGCATTCATTAGCTTTCTTCCTGATGCTCTCCGTCCCCTTGCACCTTTCTAACAGGCCCCAGTGTGGTGTTACCCACTATGTGTCCATGTGTTCTCATCATTCAGCTCCCTCTTGTAAGTGAGAACATGCGGTGTTTGGTTTTCTGTTTCTGCATTAGTTTGCTGAGGATAATGACTTCTAGCTCCATCCATGTTCCTGCAAAGGACATGATCTTGTTCATTTTATGGCTGCATAGTATTCCATAGTGTATATATACCACATTTTCTTTATTCAGTCTATCATTGATGGGGATACAGGTTGATTCTACGTCTTTGCTATTGTGAATAGTACTGCAGTGAACATATGTGTGCATGTATATTTATAATATGATTTATATTCCTTTGGGTATATACCCAGTAATGGGATTGCTGGGTCAAATGGTATTTCTGCTTCTAGATCTTTGAGGAATCACAACACTGTCTTTTACAATGGTTGAGTGTAAAGCATTTCTTTTTCTCCACAACCTTGCCAGCATCTGTTGGTTCTTGACTTCTTAATAATCACCATTCTGACTGGTGTGAGATAGTATCTTATTGTGGTTTTGATTTGCATTTCTCTAATGATCAGTGATGTGGAGCTTTTTTTCATGTTTGTTGGCACATGAATGTTTTATTTTAATAAGTGTCTATTCATGTCCTTTGCCTACTTTTTAATGGGGTCGTTTGTTTTTTCTTGTCAATTTGTTTTGCATATTGTGGATTTTGCATATTAGACCTTTGTCAGATGGATATATTGCAGAAATTTTCTCCCATTCTGTAGGTTGTCTGTTCACTCTGATGATAGTTTTTGTTGTGCAGAAACTCTTTAGCTTAAATAGATTCCATTTGTCAATTTTTGCTTTTGTTGCAGTTGCTCTTGGCATTTTCATCATGAAATCGTTGCTCATGTCTGTGTCCTGAATTGTATTGCTTAGATTTTCTTATAGGGTTTTTATAATTTTAGGTTTTACGTTTAAGTCTAATTCATCTTGAGTTAATTTTTGTATAAGGAAGGGGTCCAGTTTCAGTTTTCTGCATATGGCTAGCCAGTTATCCCAGAACCATTTATTAAATAGGGAATTCTTTCATTGCTTGTTTTTGTCAGATTTATCAAAGATCAGATGCTTGTAGATGTGCAGTCTTATTTCTGAGTTCTCTATTCTGTTCCATTGATCCATGGGTATGTCCTTGTACCAGTACCATCCTGTATTGGTTACTGTAACCTTGTAGTATAGGTTGAAGTTGGGTAGCATGATGCCTCTAGCTTTATTCTTTTTGCTGAGGGTTGTCTTGGCTATTTGGGCTCTTTCTCATTTTTTTCTAATTCTGTGAAGATTGTCAATGGTAGTTTTGTTACAGGATAAGGATCCTGTGATAAGGGTTTTCGCTTTGCCAGCCGGAAACCTCTATGGCTGGTAGCACCTTTGCCTGAGTTTTGCTCAGGCCTATTGTGCTCGCTTTGTCCACTCGACCCGGCAGGCTATGCTCAGCTTGTGCTACTGGCCTGGATCCCACGCCTGCCAAGGGCGAGCCAGGTGCAGGGTGGCGATGAGTGTGTGAGCAAGCACAGGGTCCGGCCACTGCGCACAGCCAGGAATGCTGGCTGCAGTGGGGTGGGCAGCTCTGGGTACTTGCATAGGCGCCCGCTTTGTACAAGACTGTTGTTCGACCAGACATACTGCAGGTGGCTTCCACTGCAGGCACTGTGGAATGCAATGGCACCTGGAAGCTTGGAGATACCAGGAACCACACAACCCCAAAGAGAGTGTCACAGCTCTGGCTCACGGAGCCTGTAGGTCTGGGCTCTCCGAAGGGGTGCAGCTCTTCTCTCCTTTTCGTTGCCTGCAATGTAGTGAGTGGGGTGCGTGTTTCAGCCCTGTTTGTGTTTCAGCCCTGTTTGTGTTTCAGCCCTGTTTGTGTTTCACCTCTTTCAGTCCTGCCATTTGGTGGGTTCCGAGTTCTTGTTGCATGTTCAGGAAGAATGAGGTATGTAGACGACTGGAAGGTAAGCAAGGCAAAGAGGTGCTTTATTGAGAGGCAGTACAGCTCTCAGGAGAACTGAAGTTGGTAACTCCTTTCTGCTGTCAGGTCATTCTGATGAGTGCAGCTGTCGCTAGAGAGGAGACCTGGAGTGGGTAGCTCCTTTTCACAGGCAGGTCATTCTGTTGAGTCTGCAGCCCTCAGCAGAGAGGAGAAATGGAGTGGCTAGCTTCTACCTGCAGTCACGTCGTCCTGATGTCTGGGAGAGGACACCTGGAATGGGTAGCTCCTATCCACAGGCAGGTCATCCCATCATCTGCCTGAGTTTGGCTGAGTCTGGGGTTTTTATGGGCTTCAGAGGGGAGGAAATGTGTGCTGATTGGTCCTTGGGAGGCCCTGGGTAGGCCCAGAATAAAACATCGTAAATTCTCACTCCAGTCTGTGGAACAGGTAGCCCAGCCCCCAGGCTTCAGGTTGTCCTTAGGTTGAAGGTGAGGCTTCACCGGGCACCCATCCCATTTTGCCCATCTGCTCCCTGCCACCATTAACCTGCCATCTACTGTGTCCATGGCACCCAGGCTATTTGCATCATGGTGTACTTTCAGGCCTGTGCCAAGCTGTCCCCAGACCCATCTCGGCCTCCCTCCCATGCCCATTGGTGCCCAAAGTCTGGCGGGGGCTGAGGTGGTAGGGGGCTGGCATGTCAGCACTACCCCAAACACATGCACACCCAGCTGGGTTGTGACAGCTTCTGGGCTCAGGCGCAACTTTGTTCCACAATTGGAGCAGGGGTCGGGAGCAGGGAGAGGCCAGGCAGGAGGAGCAGGCACTTTTGAGCCTGTGGTGTACAGGGGGCTTTTCAGACCCCTAAGAGTGCAGGGATTCCTGGGTCCACAGCTGCAGGTGGGTGGTTGCAGCTGCACCCAGGGAGTGCGGGGCTCCCACTCAGCCAACTCAGTAGGAGGCGTGGGCTCCTACCTGCCTCCAGTCCCCAAGAGCACAGGGATGTCCAGGTCTGGACAGCTGTGCCTGGGAAGTGCGGGCCTTCCACCCTGCCAGCTCAGAAGGGGATGGGACTTTTCACCTGTTCCCTGCTCCCACCAGCTCCATGGAATACACAACCCTGGCCATGTCTCCCTTGCTGCAGCTGGCGTTTTTGCAGCAGCCACTCTAGACGGGTCACTGCTGCCATCAGTTTAACGAGAATAGCATTGAATCTATAAATTACTTTGGGCAGTATGGCCATTTTCACAAAATCAATTCTTCTATCCATGAGCATGGAATGTTTTTCCATTTGTGTCGTCTCTGATTTCCTTGAGCAGCGGTTTGTAGTTCTCCTTGAAGAGGTACTTCACTTCCCTTGTTAGCTGGAACACTTTCTTAAGGCGATCACTTAGAAGGATCAGACTTAGGTAGATGTACAGATTTTGGTACTTGGAACTAGTCTTTTACCTATGGTTGCACAGTATATGAGCATGTCTGCAACTGTTTGGTCAAATCAGTTAAGCCTTTCTCCCTACTTAAGGTATTGTACCATCTCTGTCTTCTTCAGTTCATTGTCCTATTTAGTGTGTTCCGTTGTTTCCTCTGCTTTTAGCTTTCCTGTTTTTTCTTTCTCAAGTCATTGATTTGGTGCCATTAATAGCAAGAGTTGATTTGAAGTTACTTATTCTAAATTCCTAGAAGTTATTACTCTAAATTCCTATGCTTGTTGTTTTTATGTTGATGAATTAATCAGTCTTTCTCACTTCCTTTTTCCTTTTTAGTGGCCATGTCAGACTCATAAGAATTAGTTAATCTGTATGCGTTGTGGGTGTCCTTAATACTTTCCTTTTATTTTAAGCATTAGTTTAAGTTTACTAAGGCTAGGGAGGAAGATAAGGTGGGCAATAACAGATAATCAGCACCATCTGTTTGGTGGCTGTTTTGTTTCTAGCTTAAATAGTTCACCCTATTTGTTTTAGCTCTCTAGTGTTTTGATCTGTGCAGAACTAAATCTTTCGTTTATTTCATTATTTCTAAAAGGCTTTAAATGGCTTTGGCCATTTTTTCTTATATACCATGGAAATTTCATTGGGCTCTATGGCCAAAGACATTGTGCAATACACTGATTTCCTATCTTTAAAATTAAGATCTTTTCTGTTTTAAATAATAAAAAAGATTTTCTAGACAAGTAAAGGCAATAGATAATATAACTTCTGTAAAATATTTATAGAACCAATTTTTGTTTATGTAAAACAGGTGGTCTTTTTTTCTACTTTTTACCTTTATATAATGTTCTCTCTTAATTATCATTCTTGTATTTCTCAGTGGCATTTAATATGGCAAGATACAATAACTGTCAATGTTTTAGTTGTTGCTAAGAACAAGGAAAAGCCAGAAGTAATTTCTCATGAAGCCTTTTCCTGACATGAGTATATGTTTATAGTTGAGAATGATATCTCAGGTAAGAATTATCAGTGTATATTTTTTCCAGTGTTATAGTAAATGGAAATTAGTAATTTGACATTAATTTTTAGGGGTTTTTGTTTTTACTGTAGATATAATTTGGTTCTTGAGTATAGTTTATAGTATCTAAACCATTTTAAATTCCGTCTACTAACTGATTACTTCTATTTTTTAATAGTGAATTTATGGCAGAAGAAAGTAATGAAAAATTTTGGCAGTTTTTGGAAACTGTGCAAGAATTAGCAATTTATAAGCAAACAGGTAGGTGATGTGTAAAATTTAACTTGTAAGATTTGTATTTGTGTACACATATTGTAATGTTTATTATTTTTTAATGGTAATGCTTAAGTGTGAATACTTCACTGGGTTAGTAAATCTAACATTAAATTTGAAAATATGTTTTAATAGATACCATTCTAAGCATCTGTTTCCAAATATAAGGTTTTAATACTTTATTATAAGATACCTCTTATAATTAGTCATGTTTGGGTATTGCATTCTCATCAAGAATAAATCAGAATTGTTAGCTGGGCATGGTGGTGTGCATCTGTAGTAGCAGCTACTTCGAAGGCCCAAGGCCAGTGAATTGCTTGAGCCCAGGAGTCAGAGACTAGCCTGGGCAGTATAGCAAGACCCTGTTTCTAAAAAAGAAAAATAAAAAAGTAAAATAAATTGGCCAGGTGTGGTGGCTCACACCTGTAATCCCAGCATTTTGCGAGGCTGAGGCGGAGGATCACTTGAGCCCAGGAGTTTGAGCTGTGTTCGTACCACTGCACTCCAACCTGAGTGACAGAGAGAGACCTTGTCTCCCCCCGCAAAAAATTGTTAAGATACAGTTATCTTTTTACCTAGAATTCTTTGAAATAATAATTTTGTGTCTAGTAATAGCACATTTTTTTCTTTTTTAAAAGTAGACTTAATTTGTTTTTAGAATAGTTATAAGTTCGTAGTAAAATTGGACGGAAAGTACAGATTTCCTATATGCCCCCTTCCCCTACACATAAATAGCCTCCCTTGTTACCAACATCCCTCACTAGTGTGGTACATGTATATCTGTTGATGAACCTATCTTGACAGATCCTTATTACCCAAGGTCCATAGTTTGCATTAGGGTTCACTCTTGTTGTTACACATTCTATGAGTTTGGACAAATGTATACTGACATGTATATTGTGTTTTGATTGGCAGAATACTTTGACTCTTAACCCATTAAAGAAACTTTTAATACTTACCCTCAGAAAGGTAATTAATATGCTCTCATTTCACTATCTGTAAAATAGTAATTTCTGTTTTTATATGTATATGAGAATTTATACCTATATATACATATATCTTCCTCAGAATTAAAAAGTGTTTATTGTTTTTCTTAGGGTAGGTCAGTAGATTAAAGGTATTGAAATGAGATTTTAACAGCAGAGGCTAAGGGGTTAATTATTGTAAAGAAAGTTTTATTATTTTCCTATCTCTGCAGGGACTAGAATAGATGACATGAATTTGGAATCCCTTAAGGGTAAAATCTTTAGCCATTTAGATGTAGAGAGATCTTCTGTTAGTGATTAAAATAGTTTATTATTTTGTTCCTGAGTGTAAATGTAAGATAAACTATAGTTTCAGATGTTTTAAATGCTCATTTACTGAAGCCTGTTTGGCTCAGGTAGCCTTGAAATTCAGTGATTTTGTGATTTCACAAAGTAGATTTTAAAAATAAAGAGATCAGACATGCTTTTAATAACATTTTAAACTGAAATATTTCCAAAGCAAATAATTTTTCCTTTCAAAATTTTTTCCTGAAAAAATTATTTATATATAAGAAATGCTGGTGGTACTTTAGATGATGGGAATATAAAGATGAATAAATGTGATCTGTATCCTCAGGACTTCATGATATAGTGAAGGAGACAGCAAAACAGTGATGTACACTATTAGGTTATAAGAGCTTTAATTGGGGTGTGCGTAACATGAAAACACATAAAAGAGGAACCTAGTCAGTGTTCCAGAGAGAGCAAGACAGCATTTTCAGTGGTGAATGCTGGAGCTGAGTTTGAATGATGAGATTTAGTCAGGTAGTAGGGAGCACAAAACAAGTAGAAGAGACCGGGATGGAATGTGTGGAGGAACTCTCACCTAAAATCCTCAATATATCTGTCCCATATATGTTGTTCTCAGTATATGCTTTTTGGCCTTATTCAGTACTATTTTTTATTGGAGAAGCAATCCTAAAAATTACTCCTGTAAATTTCAAATTCATTTTCAGTTACTTATATCAGCATATTTTTGTACCTAAATGAAATGATATACCTGGACAATCTGGTGGCAGATCATTAACAAGTTGGAATATAAGCTCAGGAGTACCTAAACTCTACATCAAGCGTATATTGAAGGAGGTCAGGTGTTTTCAGGGTTGAACCTAAATTGTATTAAAGTAAGAATTACTGATGGGGCACAGTGGCTCACACCCATAATCCCAGCACTTTGGAAGGCTGAGGTGGGCAGATCACTTGAGGCCAGGAGTTCGAGATCAGCCTGGTCAACACTGTGAAATCCTGTCTCTACTGAAAATACAAAAATTAGCTGGGCATGGTGGTGCAGGCCTGTAATCCAGCTACTTGGGAGGCTGAGGCACAAGACTCACTTGAACCCTGGAGGTGTAGGCTGCAGTGAGCCGAGATCACACCTCTGGACTGTAGCCTGGGCAACAGAGTGAGACTCTGACTCAAAAAAAAAATTACTAACTCTTAAAATATAATTCTGTTGGCTTTATTTATAATGGCAGAGTCTAATGCATGTGGTGATATTATTGCTGACCTTGTTAAGTGTGGAAAAGAATGGTACAAATGAGAAATATATTAATGAACAGATTTTACTGAATTTGTTTTCAAGACATCTTAGAGGAAACATTTAATAATCCTCTGTTACTTGTAATAATTTAGGTTGTTGAATCTCCATGAGACCTTCTAAATACTCTTTACTAAATAATAAGTCTTGGTGATCCACCCGCCTAAAAAAATTGTAAATATTGATCATTTACCTTTTTGAATTCAAGTAGTAGTTTTATACCATTTAATGCAATCACTTCATATTATATGCCAGCAAATTAAGACTTTTTAAGCATTGAATTGCCTGTTTAAAAAAATTTATGTGGTTCTGCCAGACTTACGTATTTATTGATGCTTCAAGATTCAAATGGCATATTAGTTAACCTACGTAGTTTTGTGAGGTGAGAAATGTCATCCAATATTTATCTGATTTCAAAATCTCTGTTTATTTTTACTTCACATGCTGCTCAGCGTATAACAATGTCATTTTCAAAGTCCTTGAAGATTTTAGTGGTTTTTACACAAATAAAGCTGTTTTTGTATTTTATTAATGGAAGAAATTTTCAAAAAATGTTAAGACTTTCTAACGTAGTTACTTTTACCCAAGAACCAGATTTGGGGGAAGAATGTAATTGGAGTTTGGATGTGCCACATTTGAAATGCGTGTGAAATATCAAAATAGAAGTGTATCGATAAGCTGATATGTGAGTAGAGATCTAGATTAAAAAAAAATTCTAGGATAAAGGGTAGTATTTCAGAGTGATCAACATGAAAAATGGTAATTTAAGTTATAGGGAGAAGGTACAGAATGAGAATAAAATAGTGCCCAATGGCAGAACCCTGAGAACAGCAATGTTTAAGGGAATCTGATAAGAAGAACAGCACACAATAGAGACTAAGGAAGAGTACCTCTAGTGGTAGCTGAAATCCTGTAAAAGTATGAGATCATGAAAACCAGGAGAATACTAAGTTGTAAGTGATTGATGTTATCAAATACTGCACCTACTACTTTTAACAATAGAGAAATTATTAGTGCCTTTGGTGAGAACCATTTCACTGGTATAGAAATCAAGACTTCAGTAAGTTAAGATGTAAGTAGAGCTTTATATATCTCTTTGTTATTTGGTCATCTAATTTCTGAGCTTCTTGTCAAATTGTCACAATCAGCAAATAACCCAGTCTCCACCCCCAAAATGTCCCCTTCCCGTAGAGCTACGTGTTGTTAAATCTTTTAAGACCTTTGACTATGAAGGGAGTAAGATGAGTCAGTAGCTGGCTGTGGAAGCTGCTGTTTATTTTTTTTTAATAAGAATGATTTTTGAATATTAGGTGCCAGTAGTCAAAAATTGAGTAAAAACTGAGGTTAAAGATAAAGGCAGAGAATATTGAAGGGGTATTTTTAGTTGGTGAGCATGGATTTAGTTATTTAACAAATCAGCCAACATAGCCCAATGCATCCATTTCATAATAGAGATGATCTTGCTTGTTATATCTAAATTATAAAAGTTTACTTTCTATAAACTCCTGAATCCTACATTCACTATTACATAAGGGGCAACCTTGATGGTGACCTTGACAAAATTTGGTATCTGTTGTCAGGCACTACTCAAATTTCTTTTGACTTTTCTCTGCTTTCATGGTTGACCAATCCTTTGACTGATGTAGTCATATTTTAGATGTTATTACATTAATTTTTATTTTCTTGCTGTCCTTGTAAGTATAATGTATTTTTAAGAATATTTTTAAAAATAATATTTATTTTCTATTTTGTTTTTACTGTTGAACGCGAATCTTATTTGCATTATTTTTTGATTCTTGGAGGAAAACTCACCGTTTCTCCCAAGTTCTGAGAAATCATCTATAGTTTGTTAAAGAAGTAAGAGTGAAAGAGCCAATGCTTATTCTCATATGTCAACTGTTTAAAGTTGCTGGATTAGGAAAATATTGTTTAGAATGAAGAAACTTATTTCTAATATCTATTAAATCTTAAAGAAATTTATTGAATGCCTATTTTGTGTGGCAGGTGTAGAAATGTACAGTTGAAAAACTATGATAGAAAAGATGCATAGCTTACTAAGAGGCACCAAATTTAAACAATTATACAAATACTTTTAAATGACTTTTTTTGTGAATTGATCTAGAGATGGTATAGAGCTCACAATCAGACTTTATGCTGCAATTTCTCCAATTATTTCTTGGTTATATAAAGTTTGCTCTCTGGTTGATGCCTCATGAATAACTCTTGGAGAAATAGCCCTCGAGTTCTTCACGTACTTAATTGTTCATGTGTGAATTCTAAACTTCTGATTTTTAACTTTAGAGCCCCAGAGGTTTTTTTTTTATTTTTGTTTTTTATTTAAACTAGAGAATGTTGCAATGCTGATCATTCTGTGTCTTTTTTTGTTTTAGGGATGTAAGTTCATTACTCTTTTTAATTCTGGAAGATTTTCTTGAATTATAGTTTTCTTTAATCTGTTCCATTTACTTGATTTTTCTGCCTTAGGGTCTACAAATATACACATATTAATCTACTTTGCCTGACTTCTGTGTTTGTCATTTACTCTCAAGTCATTTTTCCCTTCTCTCCTTTTTATTTGTTTCACTTTTATCACTTTTCCTCTGTGTATTCTGTTTCTCCTACTCTGTTTTCCATGGTGTCTGTTTACTCTTGTGCTCCTTCTAATTTAGTTTGTGTTTTCTAGTATTATTTTCTTTTAGTTCTTATTTGTATTCTTTCAGAAAACTTCTCATATCTCCCTCTTTTTTTGGTCATCTCATTTCTGAGCTTTTTGTCAAGAGCTGTGAAGGGGCTAGAATTTTTACCCTGTTTGCAAGCTAAAAACTTAGCTTGCCACAGTTTCAGGAATCAGATGGACAACATAAGACTCTTGGATCAGAGCTGAAAGACTTTATAACTGACCAGAGGAAATCTCCTGAGTGATTCATAGCTTCTTTATATCAGCCAGGACCTATCGAACTAAACTCTGAGACTTTTTATTGTCATCTTTGAAAGGATCTAATATTGGCAAGATGGACTATAGGAGGAATTTAGTCATAAGATGCCACTAAGACATTGTTTGGGAGATATTTTTGAACTTATTTCCCTTGGCCTATAACCTTTTCTTCTTCTTCTCTTCATTAATAGGCAGCAAAATTAAGATGACTCATTACCTGATTGACTGTACAGTTTTGTCAGAATGTCCATTGTTACTTCTCAAGCACTCTCCTCAAATGCTATTAATTGGACCATAGGACTGGGCCTTTTATTCTCCAGAAATCCACGTATCTTGTCAGCATTCCATTTTGTTGTCAGATCTGTCAAGTACTGTGAAGGGTCTGAGATGTTACCCTATTTGCAAAGATGACAGATTAGTTTCATGGATGCTGACAGAAGACCTGAGACCCCTGATTCAGAGACAGAAGGCTTTATTTCATATAACAAAAGCAATACCACAGTGTCCACGTATTTGCACTGGTTGCCTGAGCCTCAGTTCCCAGAGGACAACTTGGAGGGCCAAGTAACACCTGTATCCTGAATGGGTTGTGGTAAAGAGAGGAACTGAGGGTCAAGGACCCAGCACTTTTGGAGCAAATAGTAAACATTGTCACAATCAGCAAACAACTCAGTCTCCCAGCCAACCCGAAAATGTCTCCTTCCGGTCAGAACATCCTTTTCCTCCTCTCGGAAAGAGAGTATCTGGTGTTGCAATCTGGTTTAACCACATTCTTCTTGTTATCCCTCTCACATCAGATATCCACAGGGAACTGCTCTTCATCTACCCCAACTCTGTTCTTTTGTGGGAGAAATGTCCGTCACTTGATAACCCAGTGCCAGGACGTAGAGGAGAATACATTATCGGAGAATGTCTAGAGGCCAGCCTCTGTGGATGCCTGTACCGAATGGACTCCAGAGCTGCCCTATTAGTACCTTACCATCTCTGGCTGGCCCTGGAATGCATTACAGTTTTCTGACACAATGCAGTCGGTGATTATACCTGGAGAAGAGTAGAGAAAGGAAAGGGGCACAGATAGTTCTTCCCACCCCTGCTTATCCCCGTTAGTGCCACCAGGTCTTCAGCTCTAAGCTGCACTTTTCTGCCTTCTCCCATTCAAGTGATCTCTGTCTCCCCAGGGGTGTTGGAGAATTTTAAATTAAATTCTAGGATCCCTCCTTCTCCTTTGTGTCTTTGAGATCTTTGAATAGGGTTTATAGTAGGCAACTTGCAGCTCAGGTTAGTTTGTTCAAGTTCCAGACAAGATGACATTTACTTTTGAAGACCTGGTTCAAATTTTGTCTCCTAAAAGTATTCTGGATACACTAATTATACTTGGCTATCGGCACTAAATCTCAGTAGAATTGATTCATACAGGTACTTTAAAATTCATTAACAATCATATTCTATAACTTTTCTGCTGTTCTTAATTTCCACCTTGTAGGTAGGACTTATATCTTATCCTTGTAATATAACTCCACAACTTTGGAGTAAGTTGGTCTGAAATGCTGGTGTTTCCAAATAGATTTTAATGGCAAGATTATTTTTACCTGGTCTCATGTTGATTACTTGGACATTACTGGAAGATCCAAAATGAAGTTGATTATAGAACTGAGATCTTGGTTTTTCCATTTTTCTCTAGCATTATCCATAACCAAACTTCAGATATGATTATATGACATTAAGTTAGCTTTACAGTGGAAGATGTGCCAATGTGTAGTGTATAAAATACTAACATTATTTTCTTTTGACTTCTTTTTGCAGAATCAGATTATTCTTATTACAACTTAATCCTGAAGAAAGCTGGACAGTTTCTAGACAATTTACACATCAACCTCTTAAAGTTTGCTTTCTCTATAAGGGCATACTCCCCAGCTATTCAGATGTTTCAGCAGGTGTGTAAAAATATCCAAACTGTATTGGACAAAGAGGCATGCTAGCAATGTACATAGAGCTCTTTAATATGAACATCTTTAGTTCAAAATGATCTACAAGTTTATAGTTGGTTCCATAGCCTATCATTGATTATATTATTATTGTTGTCATTTATTATAATGTAATTGAATATATTCTGTAATTTTTATAGTTATTTGGGATAAGGAAATTATGGGGACAAATCATTGAAATGAAGTATCATAAAAATTTTAATAGAATTTTTTCAATAACTTTGAAGCATGCCTTTCCTAGGATAAAGTTGATTTTATTAAAATATTTCTTAGATTCTGCATACATATAGATGTTTTTCACTTTAATTGGAGCAATAACTTAATAGTAGTTGATGAGTTATTTTAATCAAAGTAATGTGTGAGGGTTTTAAAATCGTATTGTAATTATCAACTACTGTAGCTAAATATAATCTTTGAAATCTTAGATTGCAGCTGATGAGCCACCACCAGATGGTTGTAATGCATTTGTGGTTATCCATAAGAAGCACACCTGTAAAATTAATGAGATTAAAAAGCTGCTGAAGAAAGCTGCTTCAAGGTAAATTAATAATAGCCTATAATGAAAGAGGTGGTTATAAAGAGGACAGTTCAATAGCAGAAACTTCTTATAATAAAAAATTTAATAGTCTAAGACATTGTATATTCAAGAATGTGATTTGTATTGAAAACCTTAATATATCTGAGAATGTTTTGTCTTGATTAGCTTTTGATTTTAGCATATAAATTGTGCCAAAATAACATAAAATATATGAAATGTTTCATATAAGCATAACTTGTTTTTTGAAATAAACATGCAAAACTATGAATGTATTTGGTTTATATCTCTTTAAATATAAACTGAATATATACCTGGGGAATAACAAAGTAATCAAAATAATAGATACGGTTGCTTCCTATATACAAAACTTTTTTTTTTTGCTTATTTGAAAGTATTTAATTAAAAAATGGCAAATCAGAAGTAAATTATTAATTTATTAGTGATTTTTTAGAGTAATACTACCAGTATATTTTTATTGCCTGATTATAATTTAAAAAGT
This sequence comes from Theropithecus gelada, assembly GCF_003255815.1. Taxonomy (NCBI): domain Eukaryota; kingdom Metazoa; phylum Chordata; class Mammalia; order Primates; family Cercopithecidae; genus Theropithecus; species Theropithecus gelada. The sequence continues at coordinate 35,247,048 of NC_037685.1, read as the reverse complement.
AATAAAGTAGTTTCATTAATTTTGAAAGAGCTCTATTAAACAGTAATATACATTTATGCATATTAATACTTCTCACTTGTTAAACCATTTCTAACGTTTTCTTATACTTGTATTGATTTTAATATACAAAAGGCTTCTATTTTTATGTAGCCGAATTTGCCTGTGAATGTGACTTCTATATTGTTTTTATACTAACAGTTTTTCCCGAACCTGATTGGAAGATTTTACTAATTATTTCTGTAGCTTTCTTAAAGTTTTTCCTTTTATTTTACATTAAACTTTTAATCTATCTGTAATTTATTTTCATCAAAAGGTAGAATCCAACCAGATTTTTTTCCTCAGGTAGCTAGTCAATTGTATTCATTATATTTATATTATGGTCTATTTCGTAGCTCTTTGTTTTGCTCCATTATGTATTTCTTATAGTAGTGTCATACTGTTTTAATATTTACTGCTTTATTATCCAGTTTCTGGCAGGAGGATTTCTTCTTCATTGTGGCTCTTTTTCCTCCAGAATGCCTTAGCTCCTTGTGTTTGTTGATGTTTTTAAATTAACATTGGAATCCTTTTCCTCCCCAGGCTCCCGTTCCCCAAAAACCTTGTTAGAATTATGTTAAAAGTATTGGTTAATTTAAGAAAAATTTACATCTGTGTTGTATTGAATCTCTTATCAGATAACATGGTATGTTTCTCTGTTCATACCTGCTTTTAAAACTTAAAGGCAGAAATAATGGCTTTATTTTATCAATTATTTTTTCATCGATTGAGATGGATACAAGGTTTTTCTCATTGGACATACTAATGTATTACAAAATACTTTGAAATATTATACCTTCTTTTCAGTTCTGAGGAAAACTACTGGTTATTAATGGTGTGAGATTATCTTAATTTGCTTTTGAATTAGATTGCTTTCATTTTGTTTTCATGTTTCTGTTTTAATAAATGAATAACTGTACATGTATTGAAATTATTTGACATCTTTAATTTTTATCAGTCATTGTACTTTCATATAGTGACTTAGGCGGCCATGTTATTCTTATTCTGAATGAGTTAATATAGGAATTATCTATTCCTTTATGGCATTATTAGACTCACTATAAAATTGTTAACACTAGTGTATATTTTTTCCTTTCCTAGTGCATCTTTTAAAGGAAATTTTGTAATGTTTAAAATTTATTGTCATTGATTTCTGATGTCAAATTTTATAATTATAGAAACTAATGTACCTTGAAGATTACAAAAGAAATTAACATCAAACTATTAGGAAAGTCAATCTGCCACGGGCCCTGTGAGTCCTTGCATGTTCTTTCTTGGTCTGACCAGCAAAAAATGCCAGGTCCTGACCACTCTTTACCTGGGCCATTTCTCAGGGTTGTGTTTGCAGTGAGCACCCTTGAGGAATGAGGTAATGTTTGCCTTTGGGATTGGGGGCAGGGAGCAAGCATGTTTTATTGTTTACTATAAAACAGTGCTTCCCCAAGCCCAGTGTTCCTTAATGGAAACATATGCCAACTCTGTAGGATCCATCTAAGTCCATATTTTGTCACCCCCCGTGGGACTTTGGGGGCAAGCATAATAATGCTTATACTGCTTGCTCTATGTCATGAGCAATAAAGTCGTTTGTCTTTGACCCAGGAGTCTTATGTCTTCTATCAGAACCCATAAAAGAATAAAAGGCTAACTTATTAGTTTGTAAGTCAGGTAAAATCATACCTTAGATTTTTACAGTTCTTGATAGTTTTAGAGACTGTCATGGGTGGGATGTTGACTGACACATAGCTTCTGGAAGAGGAAGTTCCTAAGGGGCCCATGGGTCAAGAAGAAAAAGGGTCAACACTTAACATTTCTTCCCACTGCCCGCCTCTTTCTCCCTGTGGTCTTGGTGGGTGATAGCAGTCTCCTGATTGTGTTGTAGTCCAATACATGTTCCTTGATCTGTGCTCCTAAGGAAAAGGCACTCCAATTTGTCTGATTTAATGGATTATTGTTTTGGCTCTGATTATATAACTGGTATTGGTATTTTACATGCTTACACTGTGAATGCTGTCAATGTTTGTGAAGCCCAAAGGGAAACTCTCATTCAGAGACTACCACACATAGACACTCCCAGGTGGTCCAGCAGAAACGAAGAATCAATCCCAGGAGGAGAAAGGACAATCACAACTTTATATAGACTTCATAGCTGCTGGACCACCCAGAGAGACTGTTTCCAAGTACAATAGTGCCACCTGCCTGACTCAGCCACTTAGTACACACCCCTTTTTAAAATGAGCAGTTCCTAAGCTGCTGCTAAGCTCTTGTTGAAACTGAACGCCTGACCCATGGAGGCCTTGTGACTCTACCATATGACATTTACATTTTCACGTAGTTCAACTAGGAGTCAGTGTCTGGCAAGGTGAAAGGGACCCAACAAGCCTCTCTGCTCAAATGGAAATTATATATTCAAAAGCACAGCTTCTTGGCCCTAGCATGATACCAGGTATATGTGAAAAAGTGGCAGCTACTCTTTTGGGAGTGAACCCATTTCACTACCTGAAGTAAGGTCACTGGCTCAAAAGGGCCCTCAATTCACAGTGGTTTCCCTAAATGCCTGGGCCAGGCTGCTGGTATGTTTAACTAAGTTAACAGCTGGTGGGATCTTTGGACTGCCTCTGCTACCATTCCACCAGGCATAAGCCTTGTAAAACCAAAAGCCGAAGTGGTCACTCTACTCAGTGGGCAGAACTCAAGGCCGTCATCCTCTCCCTGAACAAAATCTGACCCCTTGATGAAATATAATACATTTATACTGACTCTTGTGCTGTTGCCAATGGCCTACCTGTCTGGTCTGCCACTTGGAAGACTACAGATGGGCAGATTAAAAATAGCACTCCTTGGGGCTTACACACTGCAAAAGTAATTTACACTTGCCCATCTGACAGTCTGGTGTACTCCTATAGATGTACATATTATAAACCCATTCCCTGATAAGTGTGAATAGAGACAAGCTGACTATGCCAAGACTGTGTGAAGCCCTGACTGCTCTTTACCATGGCCTTTTCTCGGGGTGTTTTCAGTAAGTGACTTTGAGGGATAAGTTAATGTTTCCCCATGGGACAAAGGACAGCTTACTTACTGCTTGTTATTAAATGATGGGTTTCCCACACTCAGTGTTCGTTAGATGTGATCCATACCCACTGCCTGTGTAGAATTCTTGTGGGTCCATCTTCTCCCTATGGGATGTGGGGCCATGGGGAACCCATGTAAACATACTAATGCTCATGTTGCTTGCTGTGCCACAAGTATCAAGTTCTTTGTTTCTGACTCAGAAGTTTCTGTCTGTTGCCATAATCCATGAAACAGTAAAAAGCTAACTTACTGGCTTGTAAGTAGGGTAAAACAATTCTGCAGCCTTACAGAAACATTCTCCCCGCCTCTCTCTGTATACAGGGTAAAGTTAATAATTTTTTTTTTTTCCTTTTGTGAACTTTAGGCATATACTCTTGGGTTTGTGACCTCTTATCAACATTGGTCAATGGTTGTTTTTTCTTATTTAAGCATATAATTTGTTTTTACATAGGTTATTTATAGTAATACAAATATTTTAATTTTTTCCTCTCTGTAGGTATGTTTCTCCTTCCTAGATTTTCTTTAGTTTTCATTTTCTTTCAGTTTTTCCAGATTAGGTTTTTATCTTTTTCTAAAGAAATGACTGATAAATTTATTCTGCTTTTTAATTCTAACCTAATACGTTTTGCATTTATGTATTTTCTTCTGTCTGTGGTTGAGCTACACACTTGGTTTGTTTTTCTTTTTTTCAATTATAATATATTTAGGTCATCAAAGTTGCCTTTCTTTACTATGTGGTATTCTCATTGTCCCAATTTCTTAAAATTCTTCTTAATGGTAGTTTTATTTACTTGTTGAAAAGGGAGTACTGGGAGAAAGTTATACTCATTTAGGGTGGTAATGATTGCTGTCACTTTCCCCCAGATATATAGCTCATATTTTATTTTGTTTTAATTTATTTTATTTTTCTGAGACAGAGTCTCGCTCTAGTGCCCAGGCTAGAGTGCAGTGGTACAGTCTCACTGCAACCTCTGCTTCCCAGACTCAAGTTGTACTTCTGCCTCAGCCTCCTGAGTAGATGGGACTACAGGTGCAAACCGCCATGCTCAGCTGATTTTTTGTATTTTTTGTAGAGACGGGGCCTTGCTGTGTTGCCCAGGCTGGACTCAAACTCCTGAGCTCAAATAATCTGCCTGCCTCAGTCTCCCAGAGTGCTGGGATTACTGGCATGAGCTACCACTCTTGGCCTTCATTCACATTTTAATATTATATCTATAAAGTTTCCGGGCAGATCCAGACCATAGATATTTTTGAACCATGGAATAGGAAGTAGGGAGAGATGAAGAATCAGTTTACTCTACTTTTTTCACTAGCATGTTCTTGTTTTAAGTGGTAAGATTGACTGTCAGTTATGATTCTAAGTTGAACAGCATAGGTTTTATAATAAGTAAACTTTACTCCCAATTTATGATATAAAGTTATTGTTAGTTTGCAACTTCATTAAGAATTTTTGTCTCTTTCTGTGTCTTTGTAAATATTTTTGGAGATACTGTAAAATTTAGTGTCAGGGACTGCTCTCCAAATGCCACTTCAAATCAATATGACTGTCTTTTTTGTGGCTTTAAACTTTTGATCCAAATGGAAAGCTGTATGTTTAAAGTTAAAAAAAATCCTATATGGTCATTATAAAAGAGTTCAAATACTTTAGAAAAATGAAAGTGGAAAGGGAAAATGGCCCATAATTCTGCTAACAGTTTAATATATATTATTTTTTAATGCATATATTTATATACAGATATATTTAAAAAAACATTTATTGTACTATAAAGGGTATCTTAGATCCTTCTCCCATTAAGTTATGTGTTCTTACATGTAAATAAATAAAATTACTGGTATGTACCAATTTTATGTGTTAGGCTGTTTTTGTGTTACTATAAGGAAATACCTGAGGCTGGGTAATTTATTAAAAAAAGAGGTTTAGTTGGTTCATGGCTTTGCAAGCTGTACAAGCATAGCGCTAACATCTGCTTGGCTTCTGGTGAGTGCCTCAGGAACCTTACAGCCATGATGGAAGGTGAAGCTGGAACAGGCATGTCACATAGTGAGAGCAGAAGCAAGAGAGTAAGGGAGGCCCCTGCGAATTGCATTTCAACATGAGATTTGGGGGGGACAAATACCCAAACCATATCATTCTATTCCTAGTCCCCAAAATCTCATGTCCTTATCACATTGAAAATTACAATAATTTCTTCCCCATGTCTTAACTCATTCCGACATCAAGTCCGACGTCCTCAGTGCCATCTGAGACTCATCTGCTTCCACTTATAAGCCTGTAAAATCAAAACAAGTTATTTACTTCCGAGATACAGAGATGGTGCAGGCATTGGGTAAACATTCCTGTTACCAAAGGGAGAAATTGGCCAAAAGAAAAGGGTAACAGGCCCCATGCAAGTCTGAAACACAGTAAGGCAGGCACTAAATCTTAAAGCTGTCATGTAATCCTTGACTCCATGTCTCACATCCTGACGTACATCCTGGTGGGCTCCCTAGGCCTTGGGCAGCTCCAGCCCTCTAACTTTGCAGGATGCAATCCACGTGGCTGCTGTCATGGGTTGGGGTTGAGTACCTCTGGGTTTTCCAGGCAGAGCCTGCAAGCTACTGGTGAATCTACCATCCTTGGGTCTGAAGGGTTGCAGCCCCCCCTCCACTAGCTTCACTAGGCAGTATCCAGGTGGGGACTCTGTGTGGGGGTTCTAACCCCACATTTCCTCTATGCACTGCCCTAGTAGAATATCTGTGGGGGCCTTGCCTGTGTAGCAGGCTCCTGCCTGGGCACTAGGCTTTTCCATACATCCTCTTAAATCTAGGTGGAGGCCTCCAAACCTCCTTCATGCTTGCCTTCTGAGCATCTGCAGACGTGAGACCATCTATAAACTGCCAGGGCTTATGGCTTGTGCCCTCTGGAGCTGTGATGAGAGCTTTACCTCCACCCCTTTGAGCTGAGGGTGGAACTGGAGCAGCTGGATGCAAGTTGCAGCCTGCTGGCATGGCACAGGGCAGTGAGCATTCTTTCCTTTTAGGCATCAGGGCGTATGAGGAGAGGGGCTGCCTCATATAGCTCTGAAATACCTTCCAGGCCTTTTCTTCACTGTCTTGGCTGTCAGCTCCTGGCTCCCTTTTAGTCACACAAATCTCTCTAGGAAGTGGTTGCCCAATAGCCCACTTAGATTCTTCCCCTGAAAATGGGCTTTTACTTTCTGGCTAGGGCTGCGAAATTTTCAAACTTATGTTCTGTTTCCCTCTTAAATATGAATTCCAACTTAAAGCCATTTCTTTGTTCCTGCCTCTGAGCATATGTTGTTAGAAGCAACCAGGCAACTTCTTGACTTTGATGCTTTGAAATTTCTTCCACCAAATATCTTAAGTCATCCCTTTAAGTTCAAACTTCCACACATACCTAGGGCAGAAGCACAATGCAGCCAAGTTATTTGCTGAGGCATAACAAGGGTGACCTTTACTCCAGTTCCCAAAAACTTGACCTGCCATGTAGTAGATGCTGAAAAATATTGAGTGAATGATATCATAATGAAATGAATAAATAAGTTTGATTATTCCACTCCTTGGGGTAGATATATAGGTAGTTTACACTAAACAATATGTAATTGAACTTCCTTGTACATACATCTTTGCACCGTTACCTTGATTATTTTCTTAAATTTCTGGAACTGAAATCTCTAGGTAAGTACATGTATATTAAAATGTATACTCCAGAATTGTCTTCTGGTTTTACACTCTACTAAAATTTTTACCAATGCTAATTTGTATTAATTCTCTTTAACACCTTAGTCAATTCAGTAAATGAAAATTGCTACTTTTAAATATAATTATTTAATTTTTAAAGATTGTTTTCCTCTTATCCAGCCATCCTCTGTAAGTATAATTTTTCTACCTATGATATATCCAAGCCGTTCCTGAATTAATCATAAAAGAAAATTTTGAAAATTATGTTGTCTATAGGTACAGGAAGGAAGGTGCTGTTGATCACAGACTCAGCAAATGGTAGAGAGGCCTTACCTTTGTGTGTAAAGTCTCTTCCGTTTCCTCTAATTTTTCCTTTTATATTCAACCTCAAGATTTATATGCTAGCATAGTTTTATTGGCAGCCTTTCTAGTTTTCAACAGTAGTAAATTCTTTGAAGGAAGAATTTCTCAGACTTACATTAAAATTTAAGATTCCTTATATAAATTACTAAATGTACTTCTGTGATACTGATTTGATAAAATCAGATTTATAAAATGATAATCCTGCTGCTATATAAGTGACATTTGAGTTCCAAGGTTTCAGTTAAAATTTATGAGAATAATTTTAATACTTTCGTGCAAGAATCTCTTTCACTTCTCTTTTCAAATGTGAAGTATGATTTTGTATCCTTTTAGCATTTATTAATAGCATCTCATGAAGAAAGAGAGCAAATTCAATGTCTCTTGTTTTGCACATTCATGTCTCTTCATCTGTTACAGAGAAGATCAATAATGAAGTAAAATTCTATTTGGGGCTAAGATTCTATTGATTTTATACTTCAACTATCTAAACATTGACAGTAGTATTTTAAAAATCACATCTTGAATAGCAGTAATCAAATTAAAGTAGATAAATGTGTGAATATTTTATACTTGAATGAAAAGTTTATTTAAAAAGTGGAAGGGTATACATACTGTACAAGCCAAACTATAAACTAATATAAGGATGCTTGAATTATATAATTTTCTAGACTTTTAATAACATTTCTATATTGATGTTGAGTAATATCACAAATTCTAAGCCAAATAACTGTGGAAATCTCTCAAATTATTCTGTTAGTCAATAAGATTGAATGCTTGAATGATTTTGATTTAGAATATGTTGAGTCAGTAAGTAGTTAAGCTAGAATTGAATCAAATTCTGCCTGATGTCAAAACCCAGCTTTTTTTTTCCACCAACATGCTGTAGGAATGTTACTCATACCCTTTTTTCTTCTGTCCTTAACATCTGTTATCCAAAGGTAGTAATTGACTGAATGATTGTAGAGATCAGAATTCACTAAATAAAAGGTTATTTCTCAACATCCTTGTTACTCTGAACTTCCTTATCTCTTGGTTTGCTTTCTACCTGTATAAATTGCCAAAACATATGGGCTTTGGAATTCCATAAACAGGAGTTGAAATTCTGGCTTTCCATTTGATCTTTTCCGGAATAGTTAACTTATCTGAACCTCAGAAACTTAAAAGTTTCAGTGATGGTAGCTGTCTTAATTTTTTTGTGAAATAGAATTTACTAATAAGTATAAAGAACCTAGCACAGTGCCTGGCAAATAAGAAATCAGTTAAAGTCTGTTTCTTGTAATAGTGCTAGACCGTAAGAGTCCTGGTTTCTTTGCTTATACTTGGGGATTTGATGAGTACTTGTTCATACTAAGTACGGATAATCTTTGAATAAGGTAGTACTTTTGCTTTGTTCCTTGAATATTGGTACCTTGTTTTCAGGAAATACAAGCTGTAATGAAAAATTATAACCTTCTAATAGAATAAAATATAAATTTTATTTCACTGAAAATTGTGTTGCCATTATATGTTATTGCTTAAAGATAATAAACCTTGTTGGGAAATAAAGTATTTTTAATATTAGATTTGGGTTAACCAAATTCTTTATTTCTTTTCTGTCATTTAGTTCAAGTTGTGTGTACAAAGTCATTACAGGAAACTTAAATTCTTTTTCTGTGATTATGTATATTATGAATTGTTTGATAAGCAGCAGTTATACAGAATTGATATGCCATCGACTTTCAATTCTTTCAAAACTTTGTGTTTTGCTTTTATCTTAGGACTAGACCTTATCTGTTTAAAGGAGATCATACATTTCCCACAAACAAAGAGAACTTACCAGTGGTGATTCTCTATGCCGAAATGGGTACTAGAACATTTAGTGCATTTCACAAAGTATTGTCTGCCAAAGCTCAAAATGAGGAAATTCTGTATGTTCTTCGCCATTATATTCAGGTATGTGCTTGTTTTTTCCAAGGTTACTTTTGGCTGTAGAAAAAAACAATTATTATGATAATTTTCTTAATAGATTTAAATAGTAATTTTCACCAGAATAGTTATCTTGTTTTAACTTAACAAATATGACTTTCATGTGGGAAAATATGTTGGGATTCTGTCTCTTCTGGGGGTATGATGTCTATAACTCTTTGCCTTATATCTGGCACAAATTTAAAACTTGGATTAAAAAAACATACTTCAATAATGTGTATAATATTTGCTAAGAATTTGCAATGAAGAAATCTAATTTACTCAGTATACTGATAATATATACAGTATTAGATCAAAGTACAAAGCATGGTGTTGGAGTACTGTTAACTCTTTCTTTTGAGACCTGACTACTTTTCATTCAGGCATCTGGTATGTGCTGTATTGTTCCCCATTCTGTTAGCCTCCCATTGCTATGACACTATCAAATTTTTCTGTTTTAATGATTTCATTGCACTTATTACTATATCTCAAGTTTATTTAACACTTTCAGCACACATACATGCGCGCGCACACACACACACACACACACACACACACGTGCGTATGAATATAATGGTCATTAGAGGAAGGACTTCGCTTTTTTACTACTGTCTTCCCAACATGGAGTACTTTAATTTGCATTTCCCAGATTATTAAGATTTATATACTAATATCTAATGTAATTAAAACCTTACGAATATATTTGTAAATTGCCTGTCCATAGCCTTTGCCTATTTTTGAATTGGATTCTTTTTTTTTCTCATTGGTTTTTAGGTGTTTTTAATATATTTTGAATACTAATCTTCCACACTTTGCAGCGTCTTCTCCTAATGCATTTCTGGTCTGGTATTTTTTTAAAAATTGTTTATAATATCTTTTACAAATATTACTTGTGATATAGTCAGATTTACTCAACTTTACCTTAATGATTTCCTTTATTGATGTTATAAGGACATTCTCTTGTAAGAGCTGAAGTTCTATTTTTTGTTTTGGTTTTTGATCCATCTGGAATTTATTTGAATATACTATGGGGTAGAGATATAATTCTGTTTTTTTCCATATGGAAAATTATTGGTCTTCACATACTTCATTGAACAGTCAAGTCTTTATTCTACTCCATCATATGCCAAATTTTTATATAGACATGTATATATTTTTAGACTTTCCATTCTGTTGCAGTGATATGTATGTCTATTCTACACAAATATAACATTTTAATTGGTGTAGTTTAAAATATATTTTGATATCTGGTAGTACAGCTCTGCTTCTTAGTTTTTGTTTTTCTAAATACCTTGACTGTTCTTGCATGATATGTAGCCATGTTAATTTTAGAATTAGTTGGCCAGGTTCCATGAAACATGTTGTTGGGATTTCATATGGGAATGAATTGGACCTTTCTGATTAATTTTGAAGAGACTTTTTCTTCATATATATTGAGCTTTGCCTTCTGTGAACATATTTTTATTTCACAATCTAGTCAGATGTCTTTTTGAAAAGTATCATCTGTGATGTACAATGTTGGTTTTCAACAATCACACAGAGTCATCTGTCAGTCACCTTAGTACCATCACATTCACATACAGATTCTTGTAGGAACATATGTTTTCAATTTACTCGGATAAATGCCTGGAAGTTCTATTGCTGAGTTGTATGGTAAGTCAATGTTTAACTTCATAATAAACTATAGCAAACTGTCTCTCAAAGTGACTGTACAATTTTTCATTCCCCTTAGCCAGGAAAGATAATTTCGCTGCTCTAAATCCTAACCACCATTTGTTAATGTCAGTTTTTTTTATTATAGCTGTTCTAGGTACACAGTGGTATCTCACTGTGGTTTTAATTTGCATTTCTCTAATGACTAATGAAATTGTCTGACTTTTCATAAGTTTCTTTTTGGTGAACTTTTTTTGTTGAGTTTTCAGAGTTCTTTATATGTTCTAGATATAAGTCCTTTATGAGATACATGATTTACAAACATATTCTACGAGTTTGTGAATTACCTTGTCATTCTCTTAATGTGTTTTGCAGAGGAAGAGTTTTTAATTTTGATTAAGTCCAGTTCATCATCTTTTTTTTATAGATTATATTTTTCATATTATACCTAAAAACTCATCACCAATCTCAAGGTCATGCAGATTTTATTCTAGGCATTTTATAGTTTTATGTGTACACATAGGTTTATGATCCATTTGAGTTAAGGTTTGTACGACTTGTGAGATAGATGTTGAGATTTATTTTTCTGCATATGGATATCCAGTTGTTTCAACATTTGTTTAAAAGACTGTCCTTCTCCATTGAGTTTCGTTTATCCACTTGTCAAATATAAATGACCCTATTTGTATGGGTCTATTTCTGGCTTTGCTTTTCTGTGCTATTAATCTATCTGTCTCTCCTAACATCAATACTACACTGCTTGATTACTCTAGCTTTATAGCCTTGAGATCAGGTTGTGTTAGTCTTCCAGCTTTGTTACTCTTTTTCAGAATTGTTTTAGCTAATCTAATTCCTTTGTCTCTTCCTGTGAACTTTCAAATCAGCTTGTCTGTATCTACAAAAAATCTTGCTGGCATTTTGATTGAGATTACAATCAACATATAAATTAAATTTGTGAGAGAACATCTTAAAAATATTCAGTCTTCCAGTTGATGAAAATTATATTTCTTGATTTATTTAGACAGCCTTTGATTTCTTTTTTTTTTTTTTTTTTTTCTTTTTTTTTTTTGTTGAGACAGAGTCTCGCTTTGTCGCCCAGACTGGAGTGCAGTGGCCGGATCTCAGCTCGCTAGCCTTTGATTTCTTTCATCAGTGTTTTTCTTCTTTTTCAACCTACATGCCATTTATCTTTTTTAACCTTAATGATTAGGACTTCTAGTCAATGTTGAATGGGGAGTGGTGAGGGATGATATCCTTGCCTTTTTCCTGATTTGGGGAGAAAGCGTTTGGTCCTCCACTGTTAACTATTATATTAGAGGCAGGGTTTATTTTTAATTTTTTAAGTTCTGGGATACATGTGCAGGATGTGCAGGTTTGTTACATAGGCAAATGTGTGCCGTGGTGGTTTGCTGCACCTATCAACCTATCACCTAGGAATTAAGCCCAGCATGCACTGTGTAGTATTTTATGGTGCATGTGTACCACAGTTTCTTTATCCAGTTTACTGTTGATGGGCATTCAGGTTGATTTCCATGTCTTTGCTTTGTGAAAAGTGTTGCAGTGAACATATGCATGCATGTGTGTTTATGGTGGATCAATTTATATTCTTTTGGGTATATACCCAGTAATGGGATTGCTGGGTCGAATGGTAGTTCTATTTCAGGTTCTTTGAGGATTGCCATACTACTTTAAATGAACTGGTTGACAGTACCACCGGCAGTATATGTGCATTCACTCTTTTCTGCAGCCTCACCAGAATCTGTTATTTTTTGACTTTTTAATAGTAGCCATTCTGACTGATACAAGGTGGTATCTCATTGCGGTTTTGATTTGCATTTCTCTAATGATTAGTGATATTGAGCATATTTTCATATGCTTTTTGGCCACAGCATATGTCTTCTTTTGAAAAGTGTTCATGTCCTTTGCTCACTTTATTTATTTATTTATTTATTTATTTTAGACAGAGTGTTGCTCTTTCACCAGGCTGGAGTGCAGTGGCGTGATCTCAGCTCACTGCAACCTCTGCCTCCTGGGTTCAAGCAATTCTCCTGCCTCAGCCTCCCAAGTAGCTGGGATTATGGGCATCCACCAACATACCCAGCTGCTTTTTGTATTTTTAGTGGAGACGGGATTTCACCATTTTGATCAGGATGGTCTCAATCTCTTGACCTCATGATCCACCCACCTCAGCCTCCCAAAGTGCTGGGATTATAGGCGTGAGCCACTGCGCCCAGCCTTTGCTCACTTTTTAATGAGGCCATTTATTTTTTGCTTGTAAATTTAAGTTCCTTGTAGATTCTGGATTTTAAACCTCTGTCAGATACATAGTTGCAAATATTTTCTCCCATTATGTAGGTTGCCTGTTTACTCTGTTGATAATTTCTTTTGCTGTGCAGAAGCTCTTTAGTTTAGGTCCCATTTGTCAATTTTTGTTTTTGTTGCAATTGCTTTTGGTGTCTTCGTCATGAAATCTTTGTCAGGGACCATGTCCAGAATGGTATTTCCTAGTTTATCTTCTGAGGGTTTTTATAGTTTTATGCTTTACATCAAGTCTTTAATCCATTTTGAGTTGATTTTTTATATGGCATAATGAAGGAGCCCAGTTTCAGTCTTCTGCATATGGCTAGCCAGTTTTCCCAGCACCGTTTATTGAACAGGGAGTTCTTTCCCCATTGCTTGCTTTTGTCAGCTTTGCAGAGATCAGATGGCTGCAGGTGTGCGGCATTATTTCTGGGCTCTCTATTCTGTTCTATTGCTCTGCATGTCTGTTTTTATGCCAGTACCATGGTGTTTTGGTTACTGTAACCTTCAGCTTTGTTCTTTTTTTTTTTTTTTTTTTTTTTTTGAGACGGAGTCTCGCTCTGTCACCCAGGCTGGAGTGCAGTGGCCGGATCTCAGCTCACTGCAAGCTCCGCCTCCTGGGTTTACGCCATTCTCCGGCCTCAGCCTCCCGAGTAGCTGGGACTACAGGCGCCCGCCACCTCGCCCGGCTAGTTTTTTGTATTTCTTAATAGAGACGGGGTTTCACCGTGTTAGCCAGGATGGTCTCGATCTCCTGACCTCGTGATCCGCCCGTCTCGGCCTCCCAAAGTGCTGGGATTACAGGCTTGAGCCACCGCGCCCGGCCGGCTTTGTTCTTTTTGCTTAGGTTTACCTTGACTATTTGGGCTCATTTTTGTTCCATATGAAATTTAAAATAGCTTTGTTTAATTCTGTGAAGAATGTCTTTGGTAGTTTGATGGGAATAGCCTTGAATCTGTAAATTGTTTTGACAGTGTGACTATTTTAACAATATTGATTCTTCCAATCCGTGAGCCTGGAATGTTTTTCCATTTGTTTGTGTCATCTCTGATTTCCTTGAGCAGTGTTTTGTATTAATAATTCTCATTGTAGAGATTCACCTCCCTGGTTGGTTGTGGTCATTATTATTTTATTTTTGTGGCAATTGTAAATGGGATTACATTCCTGATTTGGCTGTCAGTTTGGATGTTGTTTCTGTATAAAAATGCTAGTGATTTTTGTACATTGATTTTGTATCCTGAAACTTTGCTGAAGTTGTTTATCAGATCAAGGAGCTTTTGTGCAGACTATGGGATTGTCTAGATACAGAATCATGTTGTCCGCAAACAGGTATAGTTTGTTTGCTTCCTCTTTTCCTATTTGGATGCCTTTTATTTCTTTCTGTTGCCTGGTTGCTCTGGCCAGGACTTTCAGGACTATGTTGAATAGGAGTGGTGATAAAGGGTATGTTTAAATCCCTTATGTATTCTGATTATTAATTGCTTGTCAGATGGATATTTGTTAAATATTTTCTCCTATTCTGTGGATTGACGCTTCACTGTGTTGATTATTTACTTTGCTGTATAGAAGATTTTTAGCTTGATGTTAACTCCACTTGTCTATTTTAATTGTGTTGCCTGTGCTTTTGAAGTCTCACACAGAAAAGTTTTGCCCAGACCGATGTCCTGGAGCATTTCTCCAATATTTTCCTCTAGTCATTTCATAGTTTTGGGTCTTATATTTAAGTCTTTAATCTATTTTGATTTGATATTTGTGTATGGTGAGAGATAGTGGTCTGGTTTCATTCTTCATTATGGTTGTTCAGTTTTCATATTGAAAAGACTGTCCTTTCCCCAATGAATGATTTTGGCATGTTTGTCGAAAATGAGTTGGTTCCAAATGAGTTGCTTCCAGTTGTGTAGATTTACATCTGGGTTCTCTATTCTGTTACATTGGTGCCTTTGTCTGAATACGAATTCTTCTAATCCATGAACATGGAATATCTTTCCGTTTTTTTGGTGTTCTCTTCGATTCCTTTCATCAGTGTTGTAGTTTCCTTTGTATTAATATAGGTCTTTCACTTCTTTGGTTAAATTAATTTCTAGATATTTCATATTTGTAACTATTGTAACATTTTCAGAATGTTGTTTGCTGTTGGTGTATATAAATAGTAGTGAATTTTGTATATTGATTTTATATCTTGCAACTTTGCTGAATTCATTTATTGGTTGAAACAGTTTTTTGGTGGAGTCTTTAGGTTTTTCTAATATAAGATCATATTGTTTGCAAACAAGGGTAATTTGACTTCTTCCTTTCCAATTTGGATGCTCTTTATTTATTTCTCTTACCTTATTACCCTGCCTAAGGCTTCTAGTATTATGTTGAATAAAAATAGTGAAAGGGGGCATTCTTGTCTTGTTCCAGATCTTTGAGGGATGGCTTTCAGTTATTCACTGTTTCCATATGATTTTAGCTGTGGATTTGTCATATATGGCCTTAATTATTTTGAGTATGTTCCCTCTATACCTAGTTTGTTGTGGGGGGTTGGGGCTTGTCAGAAAGAGATATTGAATTTCATCAAATGCCTTTTCAGCATATATTTAAATTATATGGTTTTTGTGTTCTTGGTTCTTTTAATATGGTTTTATTGATTTGTGTATGTTGATTTGTGTATATTGAACTATCCTCTATCCCTGGGATGAATCTCACTTGATCATGGTGCATGATCTTTTTAAGGTGTTGCTGAATTCATTTTGCTAATATGTTGTTGAGGATTTTTACATCTGTGTTTATTGGTGATATTGGCATATAGTTTTTTTTTTTTCGTTGTATCCTTGTCTTGTTTTGGTATCAAGGTAATGCTGGCCTTCTAGAATGAATTTGGAGGTGTTCTCTCCTCTTCAAGTTACAGAGCAGAGTTAGAGTTTCCAAGACTGGGGATGGCAGTCCTGCCTTTCCTCTTTGTCTTTGTCCTCAGGCATATTTCTCCCTTTAGGCACTCATGATGTTTCCCATGGGTTGAGGCAGGGACAGGTCTCCTTGCAGAGATCCCCACAATAGTGGGGAAGCTGATGTTGACCTGAGTCTCATTTTTTCTAGTGTAGAAACCTAGGAGTCAGGGAAATTTTTCATGTAGTTGTGCTGGGCAGATTGTGGGGAGAGGCATCATAGATATGGAAGTCCAACTTTCTTACTGTCTGCTCAGAGTTTTTTCACTTCTCTGGAAAAGCTCTAGAAACTGTCTCATACTCATTTGAGTTCTGGGATATTGCTGGTGACTATCTTGCCACTGTATATTTGTTTATTTTCTATGGTTGGGAGCGAAACCTGCTTGCTTCACTGTCATTTTGGAACCTATGGACCCGAGATCCATGCATTATTTAGAAGTGTTACCTTACAAATATTTGGTGACATTCCACTTTTTGTTGTTGTTATTGTTATTGATTTCTAGTTTACTTTTGTTATGGTCTGAGATTATACTTTGTATGATTTTTAAAAATGTGTTAAGTTTTGTTTTATGGCTCAGAATATGATTTATTTTCGTGGATGTTCCATGTTCACTTGAAAGGAATGAGTATTCTGTTGTTGGGTAGAATGTTTTCTAAACATTAATTAGGTAATGTTGGCTCATAGATTGTCTATATCCTTATTGACTTTCTGCTTATTTGTCCTATCAGTTGCCTTAAGAGGAATGCTAATATCTCCAGCTATGAATGTAGACTTGCCTGTGTTTCCTTTTAGATCTGTCAGTTTTGTCTCATATGTTTCAAAGTTTTGTATTAATGCTTACATATTAGCATTGTATGTCATTATAGAACTGAGCCCTTTATCATTATGTAATTTACCTCTTTGTTTGAGAAGTATCTCTCTCTGTTGCCCAGAATGGAGTGCTGTGGTATGATGATAGTTTACTGCTGCCTTGAACTCTTGGGCTCAAGTGATCCTCCCACTTTAGCCTCCCAAGAAGTTAGGACCACAGGTACGCACCACCACACCCAGCTTTTTAATTTTTGTAGAGACAAGGTCTTGCTATATTGCCCTGGCTGGTCTCAAACTCCTGGCCTCAAGTGATCCTTTCACTTTGGCCTCCCAGAGTGTTGGGATTACTGGCATGAGCCACCATACCCAGCCTAATTTACCATTTTGTCTCTGATATTATTTTCTGTTCTGAAGTTTATTTTGTCTGCAATTAATATATCTATTCCTACTTTGTTTTGATTAATGTTTGCATGATACGTTTTTGTCTTTTTTTTTTTGTTTTAACTTTTAACTTATTTATATCTTTTTATGTAGGTGGGTTTTTATAGGCAGCATATAATTGGATCTTGCTTTTTTAACCTAATCTGACAATCTCTACTTTTAACCCATGAGTTAGGACATTCATATTTAAAGTCATTTGATATTGTTGGTTTAACAATCTGTCACCTTGCTGTTTCTGTTGATTCCATTTGTGCTTTATTTCTGTCTTTCTCTAGCTGTCTGTATTTTCTCTAGCTGTCTTTCTCTAGCTGTCTGTATTTTCTCTTTGTCTTTGGTTTCAGGCATTTGAATATGAGATTTGTAGGTATTTATCCTGTTAGATGTTCTCCAAGTTTTTTGAATGTGTAGATGGGTGTCGTTCACTGATTTTGGAAAATTCTTGACCGATGTTTTTCATTGATCATTGCCACTCCTATTTCCACTCTCTTCCTCCTCTTGGGATTCTGATTATGTCCACGTTACAACGTGTGGTACTGTCCCACAGCTCCTCTGCTCAGTTTCTTCTTGTTGTTTGCTTTTTGGATTTTTTCCTTTCTTTCTCTACTACTTTTTCTTCTTAAATTCAATTTGAATAATTTCTGTTGACCTGCCTTGTACTTAACCAATTTTTTTTTTTTTTTTTTTGAGACGGAGTCTCGCTCTGTCACCCAGGCTTGAGTCTAGTGATGCGATCTCAGCTCACTGCAGTCTCCGCCTCCTGGGTTCAAGCGATTCTCTTGCCTCAGCCCCCAAGTAGCTGGGATTACAGGCACACACCACCATACCCGGCTAGTTTTTGTATTTTTAGTAGAGACATGGTTTCTCCATGTTGGTCAGGCTGGTCTCGAACTCCTGACCTCAGGCGATCCATCGCCTCAGACTCCCATAGTTCTGGGATTACAGGTATGAGCCACTGCGCGCAGCCAGCCAATTCTTTCTTTGGCTATATCAAGTTTACCTGTGACTCTGTTGAAGGCCTTCTTTATTTCTGTTACTGTGCTCTTAATTTCTATCATTGCCATTTGGCTCCTTCTTACAGTTTTAATATGTGTGATGAATTTGCCTCTCTGATCGTTCATATGTTCTACTTTTTTCATTAGAGCATTTAACATGTTAATCATTATTTTAAATACCCTCCTGAAAGTTTCAGCCTCTTTTTTACATCTGATTTTGAAATTGTTGATTTGTCTCTTCAGGCTTTTGTTCCGTTGACTTTTTGGATATCTTGTGATTTTTGTTGTTGATGAAAGCTGAACATTTTGTGTAGGAGCCTTGACCCTGCCTTTAGTGTAGGCCATGCCTTTCATGTCTGCAGGATTGAGCTGTTCTGGTCAGGAGTTGGGTTGGGTTTCACGTTTGTGGTCCACTTGACTTTAGGTCTCCCACTTAGATTTGGATCTTCCCTTTGCACAGCTCCCCAGAGAGAATGTGTTTCTTACAGCTTTCCCACCTCTATTTCAGTGTTATCTTTACTCAACCCTTGTTAGATTGGCCTTGAGGTGAAGGTGAGGGGGCAGGTAAGGAAGGGGATATTCTCTGATGTTCTAATTAAGTTTCTTTTCTAGGCAGACTGTAAATTTGGGCCTCCAGGTTTCTGATCCTCTCTCAGAATGTGGGGCCTGGCAGGTATTCCTGTCCCTCCTTCAGGCTAAGGCTTTCATCTATCCCATTTCTCCTGTCTGCAGTGGGCTTCCACCAGTGCACTATATAGCTACAATTTTGTCGCCCTTGCCTCTGAAGATTAAGGCTTTGGTTTTGTAGGGGAGATAGATCTGAAGTGGATTTCAACAGTGATTTTCTTTCCTCTCTCCCTGTCAGCATTAGAGTAGAAGCTTTCTCAGGACCTCCCCCAGTCTTCCCTGTGCTAGAGGGTTTCAGCCTTGCTATGTCTGGAGCTGCCAGCTTCACACTCTCATGTTAGCCTACATTTAGCCTTTAGCAAGCTATATAGATTTCTAGCTAAATATCTTTACCAGCTTCACTAGCATTTGGTGGTATCTGTCCTAGGTATTCAAATGTTCACCTTCCCATAGGCGCCTTTTTCTTCTGTTATCATTCTCAATCCATTGCTTTATTTTTTCTTCAGAAAATGTTCTAATACAAAAGCCTAAAAATAATAAACATTTTTGTATATACTACCCAGAATTGACAGCTAACATTTTATCTTTTCTTCAAGTTTATTTTGTAATTAATAGAACTTTAAAAATAAAGTTGAAGGTTATTTTGTTTTCCATTGTCAGTCTCATTCTCTACCCCAACACCAATTGGAGTGTTCTTTTAAATAATAAAGTGTTCTCACTCCTAGAGATCTTGCTTCATTAGATCTGGCATATTGGTTGGGAATATATAGCATATGCTTCTGAGACCCTCTGATATCTGTCCACTGAAGAAGGAGAAAGATGAGACATTTTAGTTCCAAGAGAGAGGAGGTCATAACTAGGTGGCTCTTAATAAGGATGTAATGCTTATAAAATTATTTTTCCTTGTTTTGAAATATACAATAAATTATTAACTATAGTCACTCGATTGTGCTGCTGAACACTAATTGTTATTCTTCCTAACTATATTTTTATACCTATTAGCCATCCCCTCTGAATCCCCACATCTCCACTACTTTTTCCGTCTTCTGGTAACCATCATTCTAGTCTCTGTCTCCATGACTTCAATGGAATGTTCCTAACACAAATAAATGATAAAATGTTTGAGGTGATAGATATCCCAAATACCCTGATTTGATCATTACATTTTGTATGTTTGTATCAAATTATAACATATACCCCATAAATATATGCAGCTTTTCTGTATCCATAATAATTAAAAATTAAAAATTAAAAAATTTTTTTTTCCTAGAGTTGCTTTGATTCCATAGTTTTGCTGCTTACATGGGGAATCCAAAATTTAAGTTTCTTAGAGCTGATTGAAGCTACCTTATAACTTCTCAAAGCAGTAATATATGACTGCAGAGGATGAAAAACTCTTAAGTTACTACTATTTTTGAAGAAACTAGGTATTCTTTGAATTAGAAATTTGTTAGGGGAATCTGTCATCTCTTCCTTCTTTCTTTCCTGCATGCACATTTATTAGATGCTATGTCTGTGTCTGCACTGCTTTGTAACAAATCTTCTCAAAATTTAGTGGCTTAAGGCAGTATTGACTTACCATTTCTCTTTATTCTGTAGGTTGACAGTTGGGGCACTTTTTCTGCTGGTATTGTTCATACTGTGGGGGTCATTCAGTACTAGATTAGAGCTTGAGGATTCGAGTTATTCTGACAGACCTGTATAGCAGTTCAGGCTGATAACTGGAGTTTCTTGGTTCTTTTCTACATGGCCTTTCATCTTCCAAGAGTTAGACTATGATTCTTCACATCATAATGGCTTAGGGTTCCAGAAAGAAAAGAGTAGAACTTGCAATATCTCTTAAGCCCTATGCCCAAGAACTCATACGATGATACTTCTGCCACGTTATATTAGTCTAAGCAAGTCACAAGGCTAGCCAGATTCAAAAGAATGGAAAAATAGACTCAGTTTCCTGGTGAGAAGTGGCAAGGTCACATTGCAAATGAGTCTGGACATGGGAAGGAGTTATTCACTTGTGGCCTTTTTAATAATCTTCCACAAATGCCTATAAGTTGGGCACCATGCTTAGTTCTAGTGATAGAAGATAAGTAGCTTATTTCAGTATCTTAATTTTGTTTTATATATTTGATAATTTGTGATGCAAGTTCACTTTGCACTGGTATTAATCCCATGGGAGGACTGTAAAACACCTTGCCAATACTGTGTACCAGTATCAATCCACTGGCATGAGTGTGGTGAGACAGAACACTCACACAACAAGTTTAGGGAAGCAATTTTATTGCTCACAGATACGCAGCAAGTGACAGACACCTAAGGATTCATGGCAAGCTCATCCCCCAAAGCTTAGGATAGCTGCCCAGGAGGATGGAATCTCACGTGCACATCCTTCATGTTGCACCACGGCTGAGGAACTCTGAAAGCCTGCTCTGCCCTGGGTTTTATACCTAGGAGCAACTTGATGAGCTGTGCTGAAGCATTGCAAGACATCCTGTTCTAGGAGCAATAGGAACAGATCTTGGCCTTACTGGCAATTCCTTCATATTTCTTGCATTTCCAGCACATCATTCTACAGTTATTCTGAGATTTACAAGTGAGAAAGCGAGGAAGAGCTGGGTTGCCAAGATCTTTCGGGGACTTGGCCTACAATAACATCATATAAAATGTATTTTTTTCCCCTCAATGTTCTTCACATTCTCAATTTTAATTGTTCATTGTATAATTTTGAGTGAGTTATTGCTATTTAGTAGAAGTGGAAAATCTTCAATATTCTTGAGTGTGTTGGCATATAGATATTTGCATAATCTACATAAAGATTATCTGTAAAGTGAGATATAAAGTGTGGGTGTGTGTACAATTCGTAAATGATTACATATTTAAGTCATTAATTTCATAAATATTTGGATGCCTCTGTGCCAGGCATTGGTTCATGTAGCAGTAAATAAGAGAGAAACGTTCCTTGCCGGGCACGGTGGCTCACGCCTGTAATCCCAGCACTTTGGGAGGCCGAGGCGGGCGGATCACAAGGTCAGGAGATCGAGACCACGGGGAAACCTCGTCTCTACTAAAAATACAAAAAATTAGCCGGGCGAGGTGGCGGGCGCCTGTAGTCCCAGCTACTCGGGAGGCTGAGGCAGGAGAATGGCGTGAACCCGGGAGGCGGAGCTTGCAGTGAGCTGAGATCCGGCCACTGCACTCCAGCCTGGGCAACAGAGCGAGACTCCGTCTCAAAAAAAAAAAAAAAAAAAAGAAACGTTCCTTTTTCTCAGAGAACTTCAATTTTTTGTGGCAAGAGATGTAAAACAGATTTATGTTAGTGAAGAAAGTGTTTTCAGAAAAACAAATATAGAAGAAGAGGATAGAGAGTCATGGGTCTAAAGTGTGCACTCAAAACATTTTACATTGTCTAATTATCTTGTACCAATAATTCTCAATTTTTCCCAACTGAGTTTGCTAGAAGGATGGATACATTCCCATCAATAACAGTAGCACCTTAAGGCTATGATTCTCTATCAGGTAAGGCAGAGATGACAGGCAAATGAGAATAGGAGTGGGAGTGGGAGATACAAGTACAGTTTACCCTTAAGCTTGTGTGAGTTAGAGATACTGACCCCTCATGTTGTTAAAAAATATATGTATAACTTTGGACTCCACTAAAACTTAAGTACTAATAGCCTACTGTTGACTGGATGCCTTACTGATAAAGTCAATTAACACATATTTTTCATGTCACATGTATTATATTCTGTATTTCTTACAACAGAGTAAGCTAGATAAGTAATGTTATTAAGAAAGTCATAGGAAGAGAAAATATATTTTTCATTAAATAGAAGTGGATCATCATAAAGGTCTTTATCCTCATAGTCATGTTGAGTAGGCTGAGGAGGAAATGGAAGAGGAGAGGCTGGACTTGCTGTTTCAGGTGGCAAGGTGGGAGGAAATCTATGTATAAGTAAACCTGTGCAATTTAAGCCCTTGTTGTTGTTAATTGTCTGTTTGTCTTTTTTAAATGTTCTCCCAAGTGATTCTAACGTGCTCCTGGGGAGCTATGCCCATCTGTTGAGAATCTATCTCAAGTTATTCTTTAGAGAATGTGACCATTAAGTATGCTTCTGTGAAATCATATTAACTATCAAATTATAGCCTTATATTTAATGAATGACATCTTTTATGTTCAAAATAGCTATAATGTAAATCTAGTGAACATGTAATTCTAATAAAAATAGACATATTTATGCTACATTTTTAACATATGCCTTTTTGTGGGGGGAAAAATAAATAGAAAAACAAAGATTTTTTTTAACCTGTTGAATTGGTAGTTTGGTTTGCAAATCCAAACTTACTAAACTACAAAACTACAATTCAAATTTTATATCAACACATTTTCAAATGAGGAAAGTAAGTATGAATTTAGGAAACATTTTTATTACTGAGGAGCTAGTAACTTTCCAGAACTAATAATGGAAATTCACTGTATGAAATTGCATTTCTTTTATGAACTGTAACAAGATATGTGGCCTCATAGTTTCGATTCACTTAGCCACCAACTGATTGGTCTTTTGACTAGAAATTCAAAATACAGTTTTAAATTGAGCTGTTATGAAACTGAAAAAGCTAAACAAATTTTCAACTTTGTCAGATTACTGTAATTATAAATAACCCAATTTCTACATGCTATCTTTCATATAATGTGGGCCTGACAAATTAGCAAATTAAATTTTAGTGTGTGCAGCAATGTTAAGTACTTGTCTGAATATCTGAAGCTAACTTTTACATATTCTTACTTGCAAATAGAACAGGCCAAAGAACAGTCACTCTGCCATATGCGTATCATTAAGGCTTGGTAGAAAGTTTCGGGAGGAAAGAAGAGAATACAAAGAATAACGCATTACTAAAGTTCTCCTTCCCTCCAATCTCTACCTTTTCCTCTATCATGCAAAACTGTCCCTGTGCAAACCTGAATTAAGCAAAGACACATGGCATCTTCCAGGGAGTTTGCTGAGCTCTAGGTTAAAGTGGTTTTCTAACCCCTTGAGATATGCCAAATGATAATGGTTGCAGTACCGCCAGCAAGAATTTCAGTCTGGAAGCTGGAACAACTTTAAAACTATTCTGTGTATCCATCCAGGTTGCTTCCTTTTGAATAAAATATGGTGACTTCTCTTGCCTGATGAGGTAATCTCTAGGCGTACATTTAATATTTGCCTTCTAGAAAGAATAAAATTAAAGGTACTAAAATTCTGATCATACACATTTCAGACAACTCCGTTTTAGTGAACTGTAGCCCCTTATTGCAAGAGCAGATATTAGTTTGTGGCATTTGGTATATTTTAATCATTGAAAAATAAAGAAAACTTTAATCCGGTATTTCACGACGCTAACTTTTTTTTGTCTCCTTTGCCACTACTTCCCAGTATTTGCTTTTGGCAGCACTCTAGTTGTCCTACATCTAGACAACCAGCAAGTGAAGAGCATTTTCAGTTTAGCAAATCTTTTGGGGGTCCCCAAAAAGGAGAACAGTTTTGTTGAAACTTGTCTGTAATTGGTCCTCTGTTAATTAACTCATTGAAGACATGGTATAACAGAAAAAGATCAGATACTTTTTATTTTAATTGTAAAAATTAAAAAGTAATTGAAGCAGTAGTCATGACAGAGTTTTTACAGAGTAGTCGTTAACCAAATTCTAGTTCCTTGATAGACTAGAGACAGTGTAAACAACCACCAAATTTTTCACAGTGATTAGAAACCTTCAATATTAGTAATTTACCCTTATGTCCAAATACATCATGGTACTGACTTTAAAACAAGATGTTTGACTAACTGCTTTCTCTTTTTATAAAATAAATGTGTTTGAACAGAAACCAAGCTCACGGAAAATGTACTTATCTGGGTATGGTGTGGAGCTAGCAATTAAGAGTACAGAATACAAAGCATTGGATGATACCCAAGTTACAAGTAAGTTCTCTATCTCATACTTGAGTAGAATGAAAAGTTGGAGGCTTTTACATACTTTAGTTTTTTAAAAATTTAATGAGTATAATCCTACATATGTTCATTTGAGGCTAGAGATAGGGTGGACATGTTCTTCATTAAAATTTGGAATTTTAAGCTGAAAGAAATGTATTTAATATTATTGGTTATCAAAATTTCTTTTAAAATATGAAATTGTATGTTATTTTGCTTATACCCGATGGGTTCCCAACCATTTCAGCACCATATAACAATTGATAGTATATGTAAGGTACATTGTGGCAATAGATAAGGCTGATTATTGCTAGAGGTGAGTGGCATAGGCATTTGGGTCTCGCCCATGTAAGGAAGTTTTGTCTGAAATGTTTATTTGTAATGAAATTAGGATGGCAATTTGTTTTTTCTTTCCTGAAGCAGGATGAGAGAGGCCTATGAATTGTTTAGATGAGGTAGATTCATTAGATTTGTGATCTACCAGCCAGTATCTATCTGTATTATGTGAACTAAATGCATACTCTAGATGAAGAGACTCTGGAGACTTAAATAAACTAAACGAGTTCTCGGAACACTTATGGAAGTCTTTTATTACCTGGTTCATGTCAGATTTATTTATGCCTGATTCTTGGTTAAGAGTTTTACGTTTATTCTTTTATACGCACTCAGATGAGACTCCTGCTACAACTTTGTTTTTTCATAGAGAGGCCCTGCCTTGATCACAGACTTCTCTCTGGCTCCTCCTACTGAGTGTGCTTCAAATAAAGATCTGTATTACTGTAATTTAAATATTTTTGGTTAAAGAGTTACTGAAAAAGTGTAGTAAAAATAATACTCTGATTTTATGTATTTCTGTATAGCTTGTGTATAGTTTTACAATGCTTTATAATTTACTCTCTTGTAATCATCATAGTAATTTAAGGCATTTTTAGTTATTCTTGCACTTATAGAATTTTCTTTAAAAAGTCACGTGTATCATCTGTATTATTATGTACTGCATTCTGTCATCAACCTTTTACACACACTTGGAATATGTCTTTGTCAATTCTAGTTGCCACTCCTTAGAGCAGTTCTCTTTTTTTCTCTTTGTATACATGTGTCAGACCTTTAACTAGCCATCTCTCTGATCTTTGGTCTTCAGTGCCCTCAATCTCAGCACCCCTCAAAACAGATTAATCAATCTGATCTCCACGGTACTTTCCAAATGAACTTTTGATGTTGAAAATCTGTGATTCCACTGGTTAAATCCTTTGGTGGCTCCCTATAACCTCTCTCAAAAATTCAGAACATAGCAAACAAAGCTTTTCGCAGTCTGATTGCTTTCTGCCTTTTTACTGTCCTTCAGCCCTCTCTCAATTTGTGTCCTCTTGCCTGAGACACTAAACTACTTACTATTTAGAATAATTTTCTGTTCCCTGGATGTTTTTATGCATGGGCTCCATGGGAAGTCTTTACGACCTCTCCTGCATTCATCCCTTAGCATATGCTATTCCTTCTGCCTACCACTGTCTTCGCTTCTTTCATTTCCTCTAAAGACTTCACATCTTTTTCTTTTTTTTTCCGTAAGATGGAATCATTGCTCTGTCGCCCAGGCTGGAGTGCAGTGGTGCGATCTCAGCTCACTGCAACCTCTGCCTCCTGGATTGAAGCAATTCTCTTGTCTCAGCCTCCTGAGTACCTGGGATTACAGGCACCTGCCACCACACCTGGCTAATTTTTGTATTTTTAGTAGAGACGGGGTTTCACCATGTTGGCCAGGCTGGTCTTTAACTCCTGACCTTGTGATTCACCCACCTCAGCCTCTCAAAGTGCTGGGATTACAGGCATGAGCCACCACACCCGGCCAGGCTTCGTATCTTTTAAGATTCAAATATATCAGTCCGTGCCTCTGAGACGGCTGCCTATCTTGCCGCTCTGTTAGAGAATGCGCTTCTTTTTTCTATATCCCATATCTTTCTTTGCCGCCTTTTAGAAAAGTTCATGGTCTGTATCTTTTGTGTGTCTGTTGTTCTTGGTGTCTATCCTGTCATAGACACCTCATAGCAGTCAATAAATGTTTGCCCAATGAATGAATGAACAAACAAGAGGAAAAGGATGACTAGATGAAAGTACCCAGGGTACTCTGATAGAGAGCCACCCCACACACTGTAAGAGGTCACAGTCCTTGTAATCCTAAAGTACCTGTCACATATTCCACCAACCAGACTGTACAGTATAATTATTTGGTATGTAAGAGAAAAGGGAAATGACTATAAAATATTATATCTTTATTCTTTGAGTCCATGAGTTTTGGTGTCTTTCTAAATATTCCTTGATTAAAGGTGTTGGAAATATGCAGGAACTTATATTTAAACTTAGAGTTTGGACCTCCTGCCTCACTTAAAAGCTAAACCCAGCATTTGTTACAGGCCTTTTGGCTTATTTCTGATTATAAAATAGAACTTGACTATTAACTAATCTATAAAGCACTTTATTATAGTTGCTAAGTATTTAATCAAGCATGTTCAAAAAGACAGCTCACACTCAGGAATGTTAGCCTGTACATATGCATATATATGTATTAATCTGGTTCATGAAGGAAAAACAAGGTAAAACAAATAGAATTTCATTTCATTGTGAGTTTTTTTTTTTTTTTTTTTTTTTTTTTTAAGAGACAGTCTTACTCTCACCCAGACTGGAGTGCAGTGATGTGATCTCGGTCCACTGCAACCTCCACCTCCCGGGCTCAAGCCATTCTCCTGTCTCCCAAGTAGTTGGGACTGCAGGTGCATGCCATCACACCTGGCTAATTTTTGTATTTTTAGTAGAGACAAGGTTTCACCATGTTGGTCAGGCTGGCCTCGAACTCGTAACATGAAGTGATTTGCCCACCTCGGCCTCCCAGAGTGCTGGGATTACAGGTGTGAGCTGCCACACCAGGCCAAGTTCTTCTAATTTTTCATTACATGTTCTTTTCCCAGTCTGAAAATATTTTTGTTTTATTTTGGTTTTGTTTCCAAAATGTAGCTGTGACTAATACTACTATAGAGGATGAGACTGAAGCAAATGAAGTTCAAGGATTTCTCTTTGGGAAACTAAAGTAAGTCTGAATGGAAATTAAATTGGTATTATTATACCCATTTGTTTTTAAGGAATTAATTTGATATACTGTTTTGCCATATGTTTCACCTTTCTTTTATGTAGAAAGTACAAACACACACACACACACACAATTGTTTTTATTTATTACAGAAGTAACACATGGCTAATGTCAAAAAGCTACGGAAAGCAAAAAAGCACATTTAAAAATAATGACTAATTTCACAGCTAAAGAGATAACTCATAATGTTTTGATGTACAGTATGTTTTTCCAGTCTGAATATTTTTATAGCAACAAACGCATACACAGCATATTGTTTTGCACAGTAGAACTATAGCGTATAGCTGTTTTTTTCACATCTTGTGGATAGTTCATCATTTATTGAAACAGTCCCATAGAACAGGACTTTAAATTATTTCCCTACTTTTTCATTTAATTTTTTGTGTGTACCAGTTTGTGTGCATTGCAGATTTTCCTTAGCACAAATTTCAGGAAAATAGTTGATAAACTATATGTACTTCTTGAAATTTTTGATTCATACATGTAAACTACCCTCATAAAATTGTACTAACATGTACACTTACCCGAGGATGTGAAATGTGTTCATTTCCCAGAACTTTAACAACCAATCATACTATTTTTAAAAATCTTTTTCAGTTTAAGAAGTGAAATGGTGTTTCTTTTTTTTTTTTTTTTTTAAAAAAAGGTGCATATAATTTACTGGGCTGAACCAGTTTTATAATTCATCTCCAAGAAAGTCAACTATTGGCAGTTTATTACTGCAAGGATTAACTTTTTTTCATGTTTATTGGCTTTGGAATTTCTTCTTGGGAAAATTGCTTGTTCTTGACTTGTGCTTATTTGTTCTTGCTGTGTTTATATCTTTTTTACTAATTATAACAGCTCTATAAAAAAATTCTAAAACCTTTGCCATATATTGAATTACTTACTGTTGAAGTTTATTTTCATATTAATCTTAAAAATGGAAATTTTTTCATTAGATGAAACTGTTATGTTTACATTGAGAGTGGGATTTTATTTCTGAAACTCTGGTAGTGTCTGTGGGATAACTAGAAAATTTGAAATTTAAGACTTTCGATACTTATGGTTGGTCACTGTTAAATATGCATGTTTTTCTCCTTTTACCCAGAATAAGTTATTTGTCCCATAAATAAAGTTCATTTTATAGAATGGCTAAACCTCAAAGACATGAAACAACAAACATAAGGCAACAAACAAATTGTTAAATATTTATTAGCCTTGTAGCATTTTTTGATCGTGTTCTTCATTTACACTATATGGTGCTATCACCATCCAAATTATGATTTCCCATATTTGAAAGTAGTAATTTTCTTTATTCTAACACAGCTGCCATGAAAGTCAAGTAAATAATTGGTATAGTACATACTTATTTAGGAAGTTTCTAAATTTGGAGAGAATAAATAATGCAATTTAGTAATAAAGTAGTTTTAACAATTCATGGCATATAATAAACATTAATGTGTTTGTTAAACATGAATAAAATAAATGAAAATTATAAAGTTATTATTTGTTAAAATAGTTTCACAAAATGCTGCCAAGAAAAAAATACTTCCTAAATTGAATTTCTTTTGAGGAAAAAAATTAAGTAAATCATTATTTTTTAAAATAAATATTGTAGTAATAATGTTAGCTAATATATACTATTTTTAAACTCAGTGTTATTTTTACTGTTTTTTAATAAATTAACTTGGCAAGCTGTGGTGAATATTTCTCTTTATTGCTTTATTGTTAAGGCAGTTTTAATACATCTGACATTCATAAAGTATGAGATATTTAAAATCACTTTTCATATGATACATTTGACTTAGTGTGCTTAGAGAAACAGGAGTTGATAAAGTTCTGACAGAAAACTAAAAACTTTATAGAATCTAGAACTTTACTGATCTAATGAGTTATGAAAATCATTGATAATATTGGGTCTTTAGCTTGAACAAATATATAGCCCAAAAGAAGAGAAAACATTTATTAGTTGAAATTTCTGTACTACAGATTACCATTTCATATACACATGTAAGTAACGTTTCAAAAATTAAAGTTATACCCCCCCCTTTTTTTTCCTGCCACGCTGATTGAAGACAAGGAATAGGATGGTGAGTGCTCTCTGAATACTTGTGAATGGGGATGGCTGTAATTTCATGTACATTTTCCCTTATTTACAGGTGAAAGTTTATGATTTCTTTATCCAGGCAAAATTAATTAAAGACATATTTTTATTAATACCTTTAGTTCTTGTTTAGTATTACAGTCATTTATGAAGGACTTTCAGGTTGGTTCTCCTGGTGATGAGTAGATAACTATATACAGTAAGGGTAAGATTTTTGGAGACTATGCTAATTTATATGGATAACTGTGTTACATTTTTAAAGTATGTTGGCCAAGCAGTATACTAGTGGCCTTAAAATGTTAATACGTCTTATAAAATGGGTTTATTCTAAGTAAGATATTTATTTAGCAGCGAACAATACATTTTTATCCCATTTTCAGCTATCTCAACATCTTGGAATTTATACTTCTTTTCTCTTTTGAATATAACTTTTTATGGGATTAAATTGCATTTTCTCCAAAAGATCACGTGGAACACTGGGCTATTTTTATTTGTATTTTATTTTATTTCAACTTCTATTTTAGACTCAAGACGTACACGTGCAAGTTTGTTACATGGATATGTTATGTGATGCTGAGGTTAGGGTTATGAATGATCCCATCACCCAGGTAGTGAGCATAGTACCCAACAGGTACTATGCCCTTGCCATCTCCCCACTCTAATAGTCCCCAGTGTCTATTATTCCCATCTTTATGTCCATGTATACCCAATGCTTATAAGTGAGAACATATTTGTTTTTCTGTTCCTGTGTTAATTCACTTAGGATAATGGCCTACAGCTGCATTCATGTTGCTGCAAAGGGCAGGATTTTCCATGGTGGTATATGTATCACATTGTCTTTATCCAATTTGCCATTGATGGCACCTGGGTTGATTCCATGTCTTTGTTATTGTGAATAAGTGCTATGATGAACATATGAGTGCATGTGTCTTTTCGTCAGAATGATTTATTTTCCTTTGGGTGCATACCCAGTAATGAGATTACTGGGTTGAGTGGTAGTTTGAAATTCTTTGAGAAATCTCCAAACTGCTTTTCACAGTGGCTGATCTAATTTACATTCCCACCAACAGTGTATAAGCATTCCCTTTTCTCTTCAGCCTTGCCAGCATCTGTTACTTTTTGACTTTTTGATAATAGCCATTCTGACTGGTGTGAGAGGGTATCTCATTGTGGTTTTGACTTACATTTCTCTGATTAGTGATGTTGAGCATTTTTTCATGTTTCTTGGCTGCTTATATGTTTTCTTGTGGGAAGTGTCTGTTCATGTCTTTTGCCTAGGAAACCCTAAAGACCATCATAAGGCTCCTAGAACTGATAAACAACTTCTGTAAGTTTCAGGATACAAAATCAGTGTACAAAAATCAGTAGCATTAGTAAAAGCCAATAATGTTCAAGGTGAGAGCCAAATCAAGCAGGCAATCCCATTTACAATAGCCACACACACACACAAACTATATAGAATACATCTAACCAAGGAGGTGAACCATCTCCACAGGGAGAACTACAAAACACTGCTGAAAGAAATCATAGATGATACAAACAAATGGAAAAACATTCCATGCTCATGGATTGGAAGAATGAATGTCGTTAAAATGGCCATACTGCCAATCTACAGATTCAATGCTGTTCCTGTCAAACTACTAATGTCATTTTTACAGAATTAGAAGAATCTATTCTAAAATTCATATGGCTATTCATTTTTAAAAGGAAATAGTTCTTCCATAGTGACTCAGTGATTGCTCATTTCAAAGCAAAAATCGTTTGCTTTGAGGTACTTTATGAGTAATACATGTGTTGCCTAAATTATATAAAGAATTTTAGCAGTGAAAGTTACTAAGATGATGATTAAATATTGGTATAGTAGCTCTTATAAACTTATAATCCTATAACTTAAAATGTTGAAAAAGGAAATGTTTAATTCATAGTGAACTTCTTTAAGAAAGAAATGCCGTTGTACTTTTACTATCTTGGCAATTTTGATTTGTTTTCAAAACATGATCCCACATTGTAGTAAACCTATAAGATATTGACACTGTACTATATATATTTATTCATAATTATAAGATTACCATATTTATGTATATTCTGTATTTTTTTATTTGACTTTTCAAAGTCTTCTTGTCTATTGAATATTGAAAATATTTGTTTTCAATGAGACGCCATCTCATGCCAGTTAGAATGGCAATCATTAAAAAGTCAGGAAACAACAGATGCTGGAGAGGATGTGGAGAAATAGGAACGCTTTTACACTGTTGGTGGGAGTGTAAATTAGTTCAACCATTGTGGAAGACAGTGTGGCAATTCCTCAAGGATCTAGAACCAGAAATACCATTTGACCCAGTGATCCCATTACTGGTGTATACCCGAAGGATTATAAATCATTTTACTATAAAAACACATGCACATGTATGTTGATTGCAGCATTATTCACAATAGCAAAGACTTCGAGCCAACCCAAGTGCCCATCAATGATAGACTGGATAAAGAAAATGTGGCACATATACACCATAGAATACTGTGTGTCCATAGAAAAGGATAAGTTCATGTCCTTTTGCAGGGACATGGATGAAGCTGGAAACTATCATTCTCAGCAAACTAACACAGGAACAGAAAAACCAAACACCACACCTTCTCACTTAAAAGTGGGAGTTGAACAATGAGAACACATGGACATATGGAGGGGAACATCACACACCGGGGCCTGTCAGGCGGTGGGAAGCTAGGGGAGGAATAGCATTAGGAGAAATACCTAATGTAGATGATGGGTCGATAGGTGCAGCAAACCACCACGGCACGTGTATACCTATGTAACAAACCTGCACGTTCTGCACATGTATCCCAGAACTTAAAGTATGATTTAAAAAAAAAAAAGGAAAATAATGTATTTTATAAGTTGTACTGACAGTAAAGTTTTTTTTAAAATTGTATCTCTCCATTTAAATCTGAAGTGGCACCATATCTTGATTTCATGAGTGATAGAGGAAAGAAGATTACAATTTAGATTGTATGTACAGCAAAATACCATTCTACTATATCATTATTTATCTCTCTCTAAAAGATGCCTAGAGATGTTTAACAATGGGTAAAATTATCTTATTTTAGTTTTTTATAAGAATCAAAGATGGAACTTTTCAGAAATAAACTCTGTATGAGGCATTTTTGTCTTTCCTTATAAAGTAGTTTTTATTTTCAATTATAAAAGCAAGGCTTGCAATTTATAAAATGTTAAACAAAAAGTATGTAATATGAAACCGTAAGTCTGCCCTCATCCTTGCATCGCTTACAGTTGACACTAACAATTGAGAATATGTTTCTCCGGATTTTGTTTTGTTTTATATATTTAATAAAAGAGACCTGTATATCTTCCTCATTATTTTTAAGTTCTATGAATATAGCTGTATCACAATTTATGATTATCTTAATGATGAATGATGCCTTTATGTCTAATTACTTGGAATTATTTCAAAAATATGCTGTTTGTATAATGGTTTGTGATAGGTGATGCTATTTAACATCATTTAATATTTTGATGCAGAGAAATATATTCAGATCTTAGAGATAATCTGACAGCATTCCAAAAATACTTGATTGAGAGTAACAAGCAAATGACGCCTTTGAAAGTCTGGGAACTACAAGGTATAGTATTTTGAGATACTTTAACACAGCATTTTGGTAACTGATCTGTTTTGTTAAATAAGCTTTTATATATCACATGAAACAGATTATTTTTTGGACAGTATGAATGACTAGTGATGTGAATAATATAAATTATGATTTTTTGTGGCAATACCTATTTAATAGATCATCTATCAAGCAAGCTATATTTCTATGTTTGCAAGACTTAAAATTATATGAAGTGAGGTTATTTGATGTTATTTCAAAAGTATATACCGATTTACAGGTTAGTCTGAAGTATTAAATCACATTTTTGGAGACTATAACTGATTAAAAATCCTAACTCATAGGTAAGGAGAAAATGAAACTCAATGTTAGTTTTCTTCTCTTTGAAATTTAGATCCTCTTAAGACTATTGCATGTTTAATTGATAAATTTTTAATGGAAACATCAAATGGAGGACATGCAGTTTTACAAAGTTAGGAACAACTTCTGTGCTGAAAACCTACAAGCACATATTTTGTGAACAAAATTTGATTTGGTTTGGACTTTTAAGTCCTTTTCAATTTGTCATTTTTCTTCTTTATTTGTAATGATTTAGTAGGTCATGGGGACATGTCTTCTTTCTGCATCATCTAACTTTTATCATCTTTTATCAACTTTTAAAAATACAACAGCTTAATAAGCTGTTTTGTTAAATAAGCTTTTATATCTCAGATGATATAGATTATGGACATAGTGATGTAAATAATGACATTACTAAAATAATACTATTCATACTAATACATTCACATACTATTCAATTTGCCCTTTTAAATTCTACCATTCAATAGTTTTTAGCATATTTTTAGAATGCCACCACTCTTAGCACAGTTGATTTTAGAAAATTCTCATCATCCCCAAAAGAAATTAACATCCTCATTAGCGATCACTCCTCATTTCCCAACTCCTCAGTTGTAGGCAACCACCAATCTACTTTCTGTTTTTAAAATAACAACTAAAAGGATATTTACAGGCCACTCTCACCAGTATAACTTACTTATAACATACAAATAATATTTTATATTTCATCTGGATTATAGTTTACAGGGTCCTTTCATATAAACTATCTTATTTAAGTGCCAGTTACCACACAGCTAATAAGTGAAGATTTTGGTCCAAGTTAAATTCTTTATACTGTACCATATGGTATCTAGGTAAACTTTATATACACTTAACAGAATATTGAATATTACATTTTAAAATTATAGCAGAATGTGCAAGACACAATCTATTAAGTTTTATAACTTCTGCTATTCTTTACCTACCTAATACAAATGTTCTGTCAACTAAGCCCTATACCATTAGAAAATCAATATATCAATGGAAAAAATCATTCAGCAGAATGAGATTCAAGACCATTGTTATGATAGATTTACTGTAAAGAATCTACCTTTTTGAACTGATAGAATCTATTCTCCCTGGACCCTTCTGGTGTACAGTTTCCTATTTAATGTCTCATCTAGACCTCATGCTTGGACCTCCTTTTATTATACCACAGCCCTTGTGACTGTTCTTCCACTTGACATCATGATAACACTAAACTGAGGCAGTAGGTTCAAATTCATTCTCAATAAGGTTACTGAGATAATCTTTCTAAAATGAAAATCTGATTTTGGCGTTGTGTCAAATCAGCCAGCCTTTATCACTTGTACATCCCTGATCGAATAATGGTCTTACATTAGTCCCCACAGGAAAATGTTGGCACACACAAACTAAAAAAGTTTAATAAAGGGACTTTTTACAGAGACAGGCCTGATTGAGGGAAACCAACAAGGAATGGATTCTTCTATTCCAGTATTAGCAACTAGAGGGAAACATTTTCTACCCCTAATCTTGAGGGAGCAAGAGGAGGGAGTGGTTACCAAAACCTGGAGAGTGTGTGGAGATAGCTGCTTGACACAGCAGTAGTCCCCCAAGGGACTGCCCTCTGTGACTCAAGAAGGAGGGATCTGGGTAGTAACTATCCAATCCTTATTCTTTTCTTGCTTACTTATCCCATATTAGTGACTTGGATTAACTGAATCTAACTAGAAATCTGAGGGCAAGGGAGCTTATTGATGCAGTTCAGGTAAGCCAGCCTTTTGGGGGCCCGGAGCAGGAAAGAATAGATGCGGAGGGCAAACAAAGTATGCAGTCCTCTTATCTGAGAAAGTTCTGTTTTTCCAAGGCAAATACTTCTGGAGAGACTTGAATGTAAGAAGGGGTTGATAGGACTAGCTAGCCAAGTCATTTGCATTATTAAGGACTGATTTCATGCACATCCATTAAAAGTATTAAGTTTAAACCCCTTAGCATGGTTTGTAAAGCTCTTCTCTAAGTTCCAATAGAGCTTATATTCCCAAATCCATAATTTCAGATAGTCTCTTTCTAGTATCCTCAATTATTTTTAGTTTTTTTTTAATGTCTCTATTTTAGCACTTTAAAAAAAATTATTACTATGTTTTAAGTCTCCTTCAAAATGTTCTCTAAGGGGCCCTTGCTTAATTTAGAAGATTGTAAGTGATGGGGTGTTTTTGAAGGCCTTTAAGCAGAGTATGCATAGTCAGCTTACTTCTAGTTGACTCCCTAATGTCTGTGTAAGATGTATTTGAATGTACTGAAAGCAAGAAATCTAGTTAGACATTGCTGAAATAGTGGTAGAAGACATATAGGTATTTAGAAGGTGAAAAGGAGTCAAAGGTAATTCTAGGATTTCTAGCTTGAGCCTGAGTAGAGAGAATATATAAAACATGTAACCTGGCTTTGGGGCTGAATATGGGACTCAGAAATAATGAGACTAGTGTTGAAAGGTTGATTTAAAGTCATTGTAAGATATCTAAATGGTTAGGTTCAGTGGTGGGGTGAGTATCCTGTCCTTAAGCTAAACAGAGAGGATTTCAAAAGTTGAAAATCTTAGCAAAATCAGTGCAACAGGGAGAGTGCCCTAGTGTTCATCCACATGTAGAAAGTAAAACTCCTAAGGAAGACATGATGGAATGATGAGAAATGGAGAGCACATTATACAAGCTGAAGGAAATAGATTCTTAAGAGAAAATGACCAGTACTTTTTATTTGCATGAAATGATCCTATTGCAAAAAGAACCTAGTAGGTAAGGTAAGTACTAAAAATGTCATTGTGTTTGGCAATCGAGATATTAGTGAGCACTGACAGTAGTTTCACTGCAGTACTGGCGACTGGAAACATGTTCAGGTTGAGGATATTCTGTTTGAAGTTACTCAGCTAGTTTTTGATAGAACTAGAATTTGAAGCCTGGAGTGTTGGTCCGTTTTCACACTGCTAATAAAGATATACTCAAGACTGGTAATTTATAAAGATAAAGAAGTTTAATGTACTCACAGTTCCACATGGCCGGGGAGGCATAACAATCATGGCAGAAGGCGAAAGGCATGCCTTACATGGCAGCAGGCAAGAGAGAATGAGAGCCAAGTGAAAAGGGAGACCCTCTATAAAACCATCAGATCTTGTGAGACTTATTCACTATCATGAGAACAGTATTGGGGAAACTGCCCCCTCCAACCCATGATTCAGTTATCTCCCGCTGACTGGGTCTGTCCCACAACATGTGGGAATTATGGGAGCCACAATTTAAGATGAGACTTGGATGAAGACACAGCCATACCATATCATTCTGCCCCTGGTCCCTCCCAAATCTCATGTCCTCACATTTCAAAACCAATCATGCTTTCCCTACAGTCACCCAAAGTCTTAAATCATTTCAGCATTAACTCAAAACTCCACAGTCCAAAGTCTCACCTGAGACAAGGCAAGTCCCTTCCACCTATGAGCCTGTATAAGCAAGTTAGTTACTTCTTAGACGCACTGGGGGTACAGGCATTGGATAAATATAGCCATTTATCTCCCATTCCAGATGGGAGAAACTGGCCAAAATTTAAGGGCTAACAGCCCCATGCAAGTCTGAAATCCAGCAGGGCAGTCAAATCTTAAAGCTCCTAAATGATCTCCTTTGATTCCATGCCTCACATCTAGGTCATGCTGATGCAAGAGGTAGGTTCCCGTGGTCTTGGGCAGCTCTGTCCCATGGCTTTGCAGGGTATAACCTCTCTCCTAGCTGCTTTGACAGGCTGGCATTGAGTGTCTGTGGCTTTTCCAGGCACAGGGTGCAAGCTGTCAGTGGATCTGTCATTCTGGGATCTGGAGGATGGTGGCCCTCTTCTCACAGTTCCACTAAGCAGTGCCCTAGTGGGGACCCTGTGTGGGTGCACTAACCCCACATATACCTTCCTCACTGCCTTAGCAGAGGTTCTCCATGAGGGCCCCACCCCTGTAGCAAACTTTTGTCTGGACATCCAGACATTTCCATACATCCTCTGACATCTAGGCAGATGTTCCCAAACCCCAATTCTTGATTTCTGTACTTCCACAGGCTCAACACCACGTGGAAGCTACCAAGGCTTGGAGCTTGCACCCTCTGAAGCCACAGCCCAAGCTGTACCTTGGCCCCTTTTAGACATGGCTAGAGCAGCTGGGATGCAGGACACCAAGTCCTTAGGTTGCACACAGCAGGAGGCACCTTGGACCAGTCCACGAATTGATTTTTTTCTCCTAGGCCTCCAGGCCTTTGATGGGAGGGACTGATGTGAAGGTCTCTGACATGCCCTGGAGACACTTTCCCCAGTGTCTTTGTGATTAACATTTGGCTTCTCATTGTCTATGCAAATTTTTGCAGCTGGGTTGAATTTCTCCTCAGAAAATGGGTTTGTCTTTTCTATGGCATTGGCAGGTTGTAAATTTTCTGAACTTTTATATTCGGTTTCCCTTTTAAAGCTGAATACTTTTAATAGCACCCATGTCACCTCTTGAATGCTTTGCTGCATAGAAATTTCTTTTGCCAGATACTGTAAATCATTTCCCTCAAGTTCAAAACAGATCTCTAGGGCAGGGGCAAAATGCCGCCAGTCTCTTTGCTAAAACATGGCATGAGTCACCTTTACTCCAGTTCCCAACAAGTTCCTTATCTCCGTCTGAGACCACCTCAGCATGGATTTCATTGTCCATATCATTATGATCATTTTGGTCAAAGCCGTTCAAAGGTCTCTAGGAAGTTCCAAACTTTCCTACATCTTCCTGTCGTCTTCTGAGCCCTCCAAACTGTTCTAACCTCTGCCTGTTACCCAGTTCCAAAGTCGCTTCCACATTTTCAGGTATCTACTGATACCAAGTTACTGTACATTTCTACAGTTTAAGACTCACAGTTCTATGTGGCTGGGGAGACTTTACAAAAGAAGGCAAAAGGCACATCTTACATGGTGGTAGGCAAGACAGAATGACAGCTAAGTGAAAAGGGAAACCCCTTATAAAACCATCAGATCTTGTGAGACTTACTCACTACCATGAGAACAGTATTGGGGAAACTGCCCCCATGATTCATTTATCTCCCACTGGATCCCTCCCGCAACACATAGGAATTATGGGAGCTACACTTCAAGATGAGATTTGGGTGAGTACGTAGCCAAACCATATCATCTGGTCTGTGAGACTCTACCATTCCATATGAGGATACCTTAGGATCATTCCTCTGTAGACTTTGACTCGTCATTTCACGCTGAGAACTCAGGAATAAAACTAGCCTTTCTGTGTTAAACTAGTTATTTTAGTAGTATTTGGTAAACTAGGATTCCACCTTTACTGAAATATTAAGGAGAAACAATATGCCTCACTATTAGATAATGAAAGAATTTAGTTTTAAATCTTTTCTGACTCTTGACAAAGTAATAATACTAAGATTAATTCTTCTGACATATTTGAAACTAACCGCAGCAATACACATTTTTCTTTCTATAAGACTGTTACATCAGATAAAATAATACTAAGTTTAGGATTTTATTTCAGCATAAAGGTAAAACAATGTTGAAAGTGAATGTTTCTGTTTACTGAGTTAAACACAGTCAGGCTTTCTTAAAGGTCTTTTCAGAATTGGCTCTTTAAAGCTCTTTTTATTCCTCTTCGTTATTCTTTTGACTTTTTGTCATATGTTTCTTTTAAGTATAGAAAAAGCTTTGTGAGAGCATTTCTCTTCATATATCTCTCTCTTGAAATTATACTGTAATTTGTGAAAATAATAGGTATTAATCATTCATAAAAGTATAAAGCTTATATTATTTGGAAATAAGTGATAACTTTACATTTAAAACTTCTTAAAAATGCAGATGTAACAGTTTTAACATGTTTGTATACTAATATTTGGCAAGAAGAATTAAGTCAATTACTTCAATTTCATGGAAATGTCTATAAAGGAAATGTCTAAAAATGCTAGATTCCTTAATAATATTTTTCCTTCCAGATCTTAGTTTTCAAGCAGCTTCTCAAATAATGTCCACTCCAGTTTATGATGCCATTAAATTAATGAAAGACATTTCACAGAACTTCCCCATAAAAGCCAGGTATGTTGAAGTTCATTGGTTTCATTGTAGCCAGAACTCTTTCTATTAAATAAGTTTTATGAAAATAGCTGATTTCATTTAAGATGAAGGTGTCAGTTAATTCTAGTATATATAGCTTTTGTGAAATCAGGGCCTCTTTTCATTATGTTTTTTTTTTTTTTTTTTTTTGATTAGAGCAAAATACTGACTTGTGCATGCATCTGTGTATGCACTGTAAAGTAGAACTCTTGTTAGAGGCAAATAGGAAAAAAATTCCTAAAAATTTTTTGGAAATCATACATAGTAATCTAAGGAAAAACTTGTTTAAGCAATAAATAATGAAGGAGTGTTTTTTTTCCCCCTTATGGAGGATGATGAAACGTATTATTGTAAGTAGGAGATCTATGCCCAAAGTAGTGCCAAATCATATTCTTACCCTTTCAGAGTCCAAATGATTGGTAATGTCTTAATTGCATGGAATATTGTGTGGAGTACTTTTTTGCCAAGAGGATGTCTAGTTGAACTGCTTCCATGAATACTGATGTTACGTTAAACACATATTCCATTTCAATAGGAAATACATTTGTATAGCTTAAAGAGACCAGTGCATGCAATGCAAGTTACAGTGTATTATGAGAATTTGCTATATAACACAACTTTGATGCAATTGTATTCTGGTAGGAATGACAGAGTATAAAATGAGCAACAAGTAAAATATGAGTTAGCTTATACTAAAGAGATAAAATATGTGACAAGTCACAGTGCATGTGCAACAACAGTGTTTTATTGAAAGGAACTGGAGAGTAGTCTACTAGCTTAGCATACCTTCCTAAGCATAGAATGATTGCTATGCCTTTTATTGTCTCAAACACTATTTTGTACATTTATTCATAGTACAAATTACAGAATCTTCAATATATGTATTCTTTAATTTTGCAAGTAAATAAATAGTACATGGTCGGTTACAAGATACCAATAATTTTTTGGTGGTACCTTGAAATAGAGGAGTTTGTCTCCTTATTTACAGATTAAGAATGAATATATTGATATGTCTCTTTCAGTCAACTTTAAACAGTCAGGAATTTGAGAAGTCAGCATTGATACAATAAAACATGAAATATATATGGGTGTGTATAAATGTCATATATGTTTAGCCATAATACTTTTAATTAATGGTCATTATAAAAATTATTAGATCAAATACAAATAAAGTAAAATAACTTTAGTCTTGATCAGACAGTTGATTAGCTCTGTTGTTAAGTCAGTATAACTGTTCAGAGGTTCTGATGCAAAACTCTGCTGTTAATCTGTGATTAAGAAAAAATTGTAAAATATGCTAACGTTGCATAATGGCTAAATTTTAGGCTTGAGCATATCTCCAAAACCACTTGGTAGACAATCTGTAAATGTATGTTGAAATGAAATATTTGCTAAATAAATGAAAAATTTGCCTTATTAAAGTTTTAATTGTAATTTATCTCAGTGCTGCCAAACTTTAGGAAATAATACATACTTACTGTGGGCTGTTTCAAGGTACACCTTTCTACTTGAGTTTTCCTTAAAGCAGAACTTTGCATTAACAATCTTTTAATGTTTTAATTCTGTTTATAAAATTGACAGATATATAGCTAGCCATGTTTAGGAATTATCAAGTTGAATACAGTCCATAGGAACTGTATTTTAAACATTTCTGCTGTCTTTATAAGTGAATTATAAACTCTTCAAGAGTGAATAGGCTGGGTGCAATGACTTTCATCTCTAATTTCAGCACTTTTGGGAGGTTGCAGTAGGAGGTTCACTTGAGGCCAGGAGTTTTAGACCAACCTGGGCAACATAGCAAGACTCCATCTCTAGAAGAAAATTTAAAAATAGCTGGGTGTGGTGGTGTGTACCTATTGTCCTAGCCAGTTGAGAGGCTGAGGCAGAGAATCACCTGAGCCCAGGAATCCGAGGCTGCAGTGAGCTGTGATCATGCCACTGCAGTCCTGCCTGGGTAGAAGAGTGAGACTCTGTCTCTAAAAAATTTTTTTTAATAAAAAAGTTGAAAAAATTGAAAAGAATGAATAATGTAAAGCCATGATTTCAGTTTTTTTAGAACATTTCTACTCTGGTAAGATCCCAGGTAACTAAAATTCTTCATGTACATATATTCATGTACATATGCATTGGTAATTTCATGAAAAATTTCTCTATTGGACAAAACAACACAAAGCAGCTTTTTCACTCAAAAAATAAATCGTAGTAAATGATGACAATCCATACTGCATACAGCTAGTACACAGGAAATTTTGAGAGCCTCCGTTCCACTTGAACCAAATCCTTTTGTCAAATGATAGCTAAATTAGACCATATGGAAATGTACACTTTTCAGTCACCAAGCATTTGGAGTTTTTAGCTCCCTATCCAGAGTATTAGATTACATTGAATTATATAGATAAGGTCTAAACATTTAAAGAAGGATCAATTATATTAGTATTCATTTTTCCAGATCTCTAACCAGAATTGCTGTAAATCAACATATGAGAGAAGAAATACAGGAAAATCAAAAGGTTTGTTTGAATTCGTTTTTAAAAACATTTACCCCACTAATATCACTGTTTCTGACTTTGGATTTTCAATATTCATACCAAAAAGGAAATGGTAATTTGTGCTTTTTTGATTATTTAAAACAGTCTAGGTTCTTCCATTTTTATGCTCAACTACATGAGCGTTTAATCAGCCAGTCTTTCCTGACATATCTTCTACTTATTTCACAGTATATTCCAGAATTTCTTCTGAGGTAGTATGGTTTTCTTCATAGGATGAAGAATAAAGGCTGTGAGTTAATTATTCTGTTTCTTGTCATTAGTTTTGTTTAAAAGCTTGTGAAGACTGAGTCAGTGTTAGACCATTGGAACGTTACTAGAATCCTATAGCAGATAAAATACAATTTATCACTGGTTTGATAAGATTGTGCCAGTGGTCTCTGTAATTATCCATAGAACCCAAATAATTCTAGTTAATACTTGTAAAGTGCTTACACCACGCCTGGCTTTATTACATAGGACTGGTTTGGCTTTAAGTAGTATCATACCAGGCTCACAGGGCCCTAAATAGTAGGAGTTCATTTTTCTCACTTCTTATCTGTATTTAAAGCCAAAAGAGGCAGGAAGGATGGTGCCAACCACATTCATCCTCACTAAAGCCTTCTTGGAACATTTTAC
Source organism: Theropithecus gelada (assembly GCF_003255815.1). NCBI lineage: Eukaryota > Metazoa > Chordata > Mammalia > Primates > Cercopithecidae > Theropithecus > Theropithecus gelada. The sequence goes on along the minus strand of NC_037685.1, from coordinate 35,203,773 downwards.
TGGTTTCTATCTCATTGGTGAGGATTTTGTCATGTGGCCATCTTAGGCTGTGAGGGAAGCTAGAAAAGCTAGTGTTTACTTTTCTAGTAACGAAGCAAAGGAGAAGTGGCTTGGGTATGGTGCTAACTTAGCCCAGCCAGCAGTGCCCATCATATTGAGACAGAGTAAGCTGTCAACAAATGTCAGCTGTTTTGATGATGACAACTACAGTGATGAAAAAGATGAAGAAAAAGATGCATAGTTCATTGGAGAACAGGTATTAGGAACCACAACACATCATTCCTACCTGGGACATTCTTGGCTTCATTGACCACCTTACAAATTCCTGTGTATCCTTCAAAACGGATTTGTGGTATTGGTCCGTTCTATGATGTTCCTAATTGCTCTTACCATTCTTCATGCAGAATGGATTGTTTTCTGACACACAAAGGAGTGGGTTTGGGAGCAGAGGCTTAATACGCAAAAGAAAGAAAGGAGAACAGCTCTCTCTCTCTTGTGAGAGAAAGGGGCCCCTGAATGGGAATTCGGACTGGCTACAGAGTGCACTGGATTTTACAAATAGGCTTGAGGAGGTGGTGTCTGATTTACATAGGGCCCACAGATTGGTTCGACCAGGTGTGATGTTTTACATAATGCATGGGGAAGGCTGACCACTCCACCCTATTATGCAAATGGACTTTCCACTTGGCTGCTGTCATGTTGTCTGCTTCTCGCTGTACACGTGGGCTGGAAGGAAGGGAAGATGGAGCTGCTGTTTTGAACATGCTGGGTCCCAGGTAGCCTTTTCCTGCTAGGACAGTGCCAGCATTTACCTATGCAAGCTTCTAGCTTTCTTGCCTATGTCTGCAGCTCGATTTTATAGGCTGTTCTTTGTTAGAAAATAAAATGATTTGGGGGCTGCTTTTCATTAAAAGGAAAACCTTGCCAAGGACTCACTATCTGCCTAAATAATTTCTTCCTAACTGCTATATCAGAACCATGCTGGCAACCTGACTATGCCAGCTTACTCAGGGCCACTATGGCCACTGCTGCCATCACCTTTTCTACCTGTCAGCCATTTGGAATTGGCAGTGAAAGAGTTTTGAAATGAGCTTTGACTGCAGAGCAAGAAATCTTGAACTTAGTAAGCTGAATAATCATGACACTGCAGATAGTCTTCTTGACCACCTGCTTCTTTCAGAGAACACTGATAAGAGAAAGACAAGGATGATAATGTCTTTCATTTAACTTATCTAGGGTAAATGGGTGTTTGGACTAGCAGTCCATGTTACCCACTAGCTCATGGAATGTGGGAGAAGTAATTAAACAAACTGGAGTTCCAACCTTGGGGAAGAGGGTGGTTGTGATGAGAAGGTAAAAAAATCTTGGATTGTTCATTGCAATTGCATTGCACATGGATTGGACACGAGAAAGCCATGGAAGTGTGTTACTGTTACGGCATCTCATGCATACAAACCAAAAAGTACATTTCCTGCAAAACATGTAAACAAAATGTTCACCGAAAAAAGAAAAAAATAATAATGCTCTTTTTTTTTTTTTTTTTTCATGTTGCATTTTTTTTAATTCCCAGGTAATTGCTCCAGTGTAAATTACACTTTTAAGGATTTACTTAAGAAATTTGAAGGATTTTCCTCTGGGTCTGGGACTAAACTAAAACAAAAGTGTCTTAAGCATAATTGTTCTCACTCCTGGGGTTCTGCAGAGCTCCTGGCTTTGCTTAAGGAGATAAAAAGGATATGACCTTCAAGCAGAGGAGATAAGAAACACTTAAAAACAAAACAAAACAAAAACAAACAAAAGAAAACATCCTGCCCCCAAATATAAAAGGAAACAGGAATAATCTTTTTGAGATGGAGTCTTGCTCTGTCACCCAGGCTGGAGTGCAGTGGCGTGATCTTGGCTCACTGCAGCCTCTGCCTCCCGAGTTCCAGCGATTCTCCTGCCTCAGCCTCCTGGGTAGCTGGGATTACAGGTGCATGCCACCACACCCGGCTAATTTTTGTATTCTTAGCAGAGACGGGGTTTCACCACGTTGGCCAGGCTGGCTATGAACTCCTGACCTCAGGTAATCTGCCCGCCTTGGCCTCCCAAGAATCTTGATTCCAAAGTGACACCCAGCTCTGAAGAGCACACACTATGGATGCCAGGCTGCTCCATCTTCCCACTAGAGGGCACCAAGGCTTTAGTTAAAAACCAAGCCAAACCCAAACCATCTCCTTCGATCAGTTGTTTGTTTTAATTTCAGTAGGTTTTTTGGGAACAGATGGTGTTTGGTTACATCAGTAAGTTATTTAGTGGTGATTTCTGAGATTTTGGTGCACCCATCACCTGAACAGTGTACCCTGTACCCAATGTGTGGTCTTTGATCCCTTGCCACCCCTTGCCCTTTCCCCTGAGTCCCCAAAGTCCAATGTATCATTCTTATGCCTTTGCATCCTCATAGGTTATCTCCCACATATAAGTGAGAACGTATGTTTGGTTTTCCATTCCTGAGTTACTTCACTTAGAATAATAGTCTTCAATTCCATTCAGGTTGTGCAAATAACATTATTTCATTCCTTTTTATGGCTGAGTAGTATTCCTATTCCATGGTATATATAGGGCATATTGGCTGATTCCATATTTTTGCAATTGCATATTGTTCTGCTATAAACATGCATGTGCAAGTATCTTTTTCATGTAATGACTTTTTTTTTTCCCCTCTGGGCAGATACCTAGTAGTGGGATTGCTGGATCAAATGGTAGATCTACTTTTGGGATCTCCACACTGTTTTCCATAGTGGTTGTACTAGTTTACATTCTCACCAACTGTGGAAAAGTGTTACCTTTTCACCACATCCATGCCAACATCTATTATATTTTCATTTTTTAGAAATTATGCCTATTCTTGTAGGAGTTAGGTGGTATTGCATTGTGGTTTCGATTTGCATTTCTCTGATCATTAGTGATGTTGAGCATTTTTCCAAATGCTTGTTGGCCATTTGTAGATCTTTTGAGAATTGTCTAATTCATGTCCTTAGCCCACTTTTTGATGGGATTTTTTTTCTTGCTGATTTGAGTTCTTTGTAGATTCTGGATATTAGTCCATTTTCGGATGTGTGGATTGTGAAGATTTTCTCCCACTCTGGGCTGTCTGCAAACTCTGCTGTGCTTTTTAATTTAAGGCCTTTAAATATATAATAACAACCTTTCCTTACTCATAATAAGAAAAATACAGATCAGAATTAAACTGAGAAAGATTCATTTCAGAAAGGTGGCAGGGCATTCTGTGAGCAAGTCGGTTTTTTTTTTTTTTTTTTTTTTTTTTTTGCATAAGAGACCACGGGAAATGAGAATATGTATTTACCTATTATAGTTTTTGCATGAAGAAATACTAGAGGATGAAAAAGAAACTTTGGGGGAAAATTTTTGCCTATAAGAGCCAGGGATGAAATGGGTGAAGGGTGCCGGGATTGGCATAATTCTTCTGGTGTAGCTTTTTATAGTTTTTGACTTGGGACTCAGGCAAAGATTATTAAAAAAATATGACTATGCTCAAGTTGTATAACTGAATTGGAGTTTGGTTTTATTTAGGAGACAACTGCTTTAACCCCAGAGTACAGCAAATTTCCTTTGGAAGTTCATAATTGTTGTTAATTTGCTGTGAATGGCCATAATGTGCTTTTGGTGATTTTAAATTGTCAACCCAACATATGTCTTTGTTGTTTACTGCAAGAACTGTTAAACTATAGGCCATGACATTTTTTATTTGCTTCAAAATAAAATGAGGATTTGATCAGGTGGTCAGGTAACTTTTTTTGATTCAGCAGAGTGGAACAAATAATTTCTTTTTTTTTTTTTTTTTTTTTTTTTTTTTTTTTTTGAGACAGAGTCTCGCTCTGTCGCCCAGGCTGGAGTGCTGTGGCGCGATCTCGGCTCACTGCAAGCTCCGCCTCCCGGGTTCACGCCATTCTCCTGCCTCAGCCTCCCGAGTAGCTGGGACTACAGGCGCCCACAACCGCGCCCGGCTAATTTTTTGTATTTTTAGTACAGACGGGGTTTCACTGTGGTCTCGATCTCCTGACCTTGTGATCCGCCCGCCTCGGCCTCCCAAAGTGCTGGGATTACAGGCGTGAGCCACCGCGCCCGGCCAAATAATTTCAATTACATAATTGCTTAATGAACCAAATGCAGATACTTGAATTAACTAAAATGCAGATATTAAAATAAAGGATTGCACCATACCCAAATAAAAGTTCATGTTGCTTCTAATTATTTCTAACTACTTTGTGTGAAAATTTTACAGAGTTCTGGAGACATTACCTAGATTAGAACATCATCTCCAAAACTACATCTGTAAATCATATTTTTAGAGTCTTATTTTGTGTTATTCCGTATTCTAAAAATTACAACCTTTCTATTAAGATTTTTATCTGATTTGACTTCAAATTTTAATTGTAAAGAATGAAACTAGACCCCCATCTCACACCATTTACAAAAATCAAATTATTAGGGGTTAAAGACTTAAATGTGAGACCTGAAACTATGAAACTACTAGAAGAAAACATTGGGGAAAGGCTTTAGGACATCGGTCTATGCAAAGATTTCTTGAGTAAGACCTGAAAAGCACAGGCAACCAAAGCAGTTTGGACAAATGGGATCATATCAAGATAAAAATGTTCTGTACAGAGAAGGACGCAGTCAACAAAGTGAAGAGAAAATCTACAGAATGGGACAGAGTATTTTCAGATTATGCAATAGTCAAGAGATTAATAACCAAAATATATAAGGAGCTCAAACAACAGCAAAACAATGAATAATTTTAAAATAGGCAAAAAATTTGAATAGACATTTCTCAAAAGAAGGCATACAGATGGCCAACAGTGATGCTCAAAATCACTAATCATCAGGGAAATGCAAATCAAAACCACAATGGGATAGTGTCTCACCCATTAAAATGGCTTTTATCTTTTTTGTAGGTTTGCTCTTTTTTAAATTAAAATTTTAATTTTACTTTAAGTTCTGGGATACGTGTGCAGAACATGCGGGTTTGTTACATAGGTATTTGAGTGCCATGGTGGTTTGCTGCTATCAACCCATCATCTAGGTTTTGAGCCCTGCATTCATTAGGTATTTGTCCTAATGCTCTCTTTCCCCTTGCCCCCCACCCCCTGACAGGCCACACGTGTCCATGTGTTCTCATTGTTCAACTCCCACTTTTAAGTGAGAACATGTGGTGTTTCGCTTTCTGTTCCTATGTTAGTTTGCTGAGAATGATGACTTCTAGCTTCATCCATGTCCCTGCAAAGGACGTGAGCTTATTCTTTTCTATGACTGTATAGTATTCCATGGGGTACATGTGTCACATTTTCTTCATCCAGTCTATCATTGATGAGCATTTGGGTTGGTTCCAAGTCTTTGATGTTGTAAATAGTGCTGCAGTAAACATATGTGTGCGTGTGTCTTTATAGTAGAATGATTTATAATCCTTTGAGTATATACCCAGTAATGGGATTGCTGGGTCAAATGGTATTTCTAGTTCTAGATTCTTTAGGAATCAACACTGTCTTCTACAATGGTTGAACTAATTTAAACTCCCATCAACAGAGTAAAAGTGTTCCTATTCTTCACATCCTCTCCAGCATCTGTTGTTTCCTGACTTTTTAATGATCACCATTCTAACTGATGCGAGATGATATCTCATTGTGGTTTTGATTTGCATTTCTCTAGTGTTGATGAGCTTTTTTTCATATGTTTGTTGGCTGCATAGAAGTCTTCTTTTGAGAAGTGTCTGTTCATTTCCTTCGCTCACTTTCTGATGGGGTTGTTTTTTCTTGTAAATTTGTTTAAGTTCCTTGTAGATTCTGGATATTAGACCTTTGCCAGATGGGTAGATTGCAAAGATTTTCTCCCATTCTGTAGGTTGCCTGTTCACTCTGATGATAGTTTCTTTTGCTGTGCAGAAGCTCTGTAGTTTGATTAGATTCCATTTGTCAATTTTGGCTTTTGTTGGAATTGCTTTTTGGTATTTTAGTCATGAAGTCTTTGCCCATGCCTATGTCTTGAATGGTATTGCCTAGGTTTTCTTCTAGGGTTTTTATGGTTTTAGGTTTTCTTTTAAGTCTTTAATCCATCTTGAGTTAATTTTTGTGTAAGGTGTAAGGAAGGGGTCCAGTTTCTGTTTTTTGTATATGACTAGCCAGTTTTCCCAGCACCATTTATTAAATAGGGAATCCTTTCCCCATTGCTTGTCTTCATCAGGTTTGTCGAAGATCAGATGGTTGTAGATGTGTGGTGTTGTTTCTGAGGCCTCTGTTCTCTTCCTTTGATCTATATGTCTATTTTGGTGCCAGTACCATGTGTTTTAGTTACTGTAGCCTTGTAGCATAGTTTGAAGTCAGCGTGATGCCTACAGCTATGTTTTTTTTGCTTAGGATTGTGTTGGCTATACGGGCTCTTTTCTGGTTCCATATGAAATTTCAAGTAGTTTTTTCTAATTCTGTGAAGAAAGTTGATGGTAGCTTGATGGGAATAGCATTGAATCCATAAATTACTTTGGACAGTATAGAAAATGGCTTTTTTCTAAAACATAAAAAATAACAGATTCTGGCAAGGATACAGAGAAAGGGGAACCCTTGGACACTGTTGTTGGGAATGTAAATTAGTAAAGCCACAATGGAAAACAGTAGAGAGGTTCACAAAAAAATGAAAAATAGAATTACCATATGATCCAGGAATCCCACTGCTGGATATATACCCAAAAGTAAGGAAATTAGTATATCAAAGAGATATCTGCACTGCCATGTTTATTAAAGCACTATTCACAATAGCTAAAATATGGAATCAATGTAGGTGTCCATTAATGGATGGGTGGATAAAGGAAATTTGGTACATGGACACAATGGAATATTATTTTGTCATAAAAAAGAAATCCTGTCATCTGCAGCAACAATAGAGGACATTATGTTAAGTGAAATAAACCATACACAGAAAGACATACACTGCAAGTTATTACTCATATGTGAGAGTTAAAAACACTGATCTTATGATGGTAGAGAGTAGAATGATGGTTATTGGAGGCTGGAGAAGATAAGGAGGGGTTGGTTAGTGGGTACAAAAATACAGTCAGGAATAAGATCTATTCATTAGCATAATAGAATGATTATAGTTAACTTTAATTTATTGGATACTTTAACTGGAAGAGTGGATTTGGAATGTCCCCTACATCAAGAAATGGTAAATATTTGAGATGATGGATATCCCAATTACCCTGATATGATCATTACACATTATATGCTTCTATCAAAATATCACAAGATCTCCTTAAATTTATGTACAACCATTATGTACCCATAAAAATTAAAAATAAAATTTTTAAGAAAAATTTAAATTTCAGAGTGCGTATCATTTAACCTTAGGAACACCCAAACATGTTTATAAACCATTTTAACATTGTAAATTTCAACCAGTCTTCTGAGATCCAATCATTTGGAATTTCTTTAGCTTCAGGTAATAGCTCAGCTCCATTGGTTATTAAAGAGACATGTTAGAATAAATGGGTTCCCTTTTCTTTAAGAAAAAATGAGCTTATATTTCTCAATTAGTATTTGCATTTATTTCTGCTCAAGCCTAAGAGTGCTACTAGTTTAATTGCACTTTAAATACAAAAATCTAAGTTTTTTGGACCATAAATACAGTATGAAATCCAGCTCCAAACCCATGTAAAAATAAGCTAGAGGCCATGACTTCATTTGGGAGGTATTCTTCCTCCACCAAGAACCAAGGTGAGATAGACAAATTTCTGTGCTGTTACTGCAGGGCATTTTGTTTTCTAATTCACCTTTTCACCATAAGTGTAGCACTTTATGTGTGCATAAGGATCTCTTTGATCCTATACCCTGTTCGATGTGGGTCCTGGATTTAAATTTCCTGTTCTTCTGAGATTGGCCCTTAAAAACGCAAGTCCTAGGTCATCTAGGAAGCTCTAAATTTCCTCCAGGCAAAGTCTTTAGTGTTTATTTACATCGCTGTATTCATATTCCTACTTACTCTCTGTCCTTAGGTGAATACTTTCTTCAACTCTGAGCCACATTTAGGGGACACTTTCCATATTTATTTTTTTGAGACAGAATATCACTGTGTCACCCAGGATGGGGTGCAGTGGTGTGATCTCAATTCACAGCAACCTCCACCTCCCCGACTGAAGCAACTCTCTTGCCTCAGCCTCCCAAGTAGCTGGGACTACAGGCATGCACCACCACGCCCAGCTAATTTTTCTATTTTTGTTAGAAAAAGGGTTTCATCATGTTGGAAAGGTTGGTCTCGTACTCCTGACCTCAAGTGATCTGCCAGCCTCAGCCTCCCAAAGTGCTGGGATTACAGTTGTGAGCCACCGCACCCAACCTCATTATTAATATTTTAATCTAGCATTTTGGTGCTTTCTTTTAGTAAGAGAATTTTTGGATCTTTGGTTTTTCATGTTGCTAGAAATTGAATTCTTACTCCTCATTTAAGAAAGGCCACCTTAAATTACATACTCAAATATACACTAGTTTTTCAGGACTTAAGACCAACTCTCTGGGGCAGAGGAAAGAGAAGAATTTGTAAGTACTAATCTCCAATAGACAAACCTCTTCTCTCTGACAGTGTTTCAGCAAGCAGATTTGCTGAGTTCAGTCTCTTACCTGTTTTCTGAGCATTATTGTTCAAGGCACTGGGCCTGACAGAAACAGTCTTGAGGGATTTAGCAATTTAGTATGGATCTGCGTGCTTGGTGTACTTTCTGTTTATAATTGAGCTTCACTGAAATGAATGTATGAGGTGCTGGAGAAAGCTTCAGTCAGGATGTGTGAAGTTTCAATGCCAGATTGGGGGAAAACAGCAGGAAATACAAATTTACTAGGCATCTGTAGATTTTGAAGTTGGAATATAGATTTCTTAGTTAAGTAACTTTGATAGAAAGGCACATCTAAAGTAGCTAAAGACAAATAAAAATTTTACCTCTGAACCTTTTCTTTTTTTTTTTTTTTTTTTTTTTTTTTGAGACGGAGTCTTGCTCTGTCACCCAGGCTGGAGTACAGTGGCCGGATCTCAGCTCACTGCAAGCTCCGCCTCCCGGGTTCCCGCCATTCTCCTGCCTCAGCCTCCCGAGTAGCTGGGACTACAGGCGCCGCCACCTCGCCCGGCTAGTTTTTTTGTATTTTTTAGTAGAGACGGGGTTTCACCGTGTTAGCCAGGATGGTCTCGATCTCCTGACCTCGTGATCCGCCCGTCTCGGCCTCCCAAAGTGCTGGGATTACAGGCTTGAGCCACCGCGCCCGGCCTTTTTTTTTTTTTTTTTTTTTTGAGACGGAGCCTCACTCTGCGCCCAGGCTGGAGTGCAATGGCCGGATCTCGGCTCACTGCAAGCTCCGCCTCCCGGGTTCACGACATTCTCCTGCCTCAGCCTCCCGAGTAGCTGGGACTACAGGCGCCCGCCACCGCACCCGTATTAGGGTTGAATCTTTTGCCAGTATTCTGTATAAAACAAGGGGAAATACTTTCTGTTAAGTTCCTCCTCTCCCTCCTCTGTGTGTAGCTCATCTGTTGAGTGATAATCATACAGAAAAACTCACCATTGTCAAGCTTTCTCTGAATCTCTTCAAGTTAGTTGCTTCCTTTGCCTTTACAGAGTAGATCACACAAGTCCCTATTATGTGACTTATTACATGATGTCATTGAAATACACTGGTTTTTTTTCCTCCTAAATCTGTTTGACTACCCTGATAATAATAACAGCTTTCATTTGTGAGCACTTTATAGGCGACAAGACATAGACATATATTACATTTGAACTATAGCAAACCTGTGAGATAGATATAATTATTCCCATTTGATAGAAGAGGAAACTGAGGATTGTAAAAGTGATTTGAACTTGCCCAAATCTTAACAGCTAGTGAGTAGAAAGATCAGGATTAAACCAGGCATGATCCTCACACTGTGATCTTGACAGCTGTACTGAATACTCACACTGTGATCTTGACTACTTTGCTTTAGTGAAAAGAACATCCCCTTTTTTACTTTTGTTACTGCTCTAGTGCCTGGAGATGTTTCTAGAACATACCAGGCACTCAGGAAATGTTTACTGAATGAAAGACAGTGAAAATTCAAATACAGCTTTAATGGAAACTTTCATGAATTTAGAGTGAGCTCCAAATATTTACACATACTCCAAAGTTTTACTTTTGGCATATCATTGCTTCAAGAAATAGGAATGTGCCAACTATCAAATTGTATATGTGCGCATACACACACTATATGAAATGTAGATAAGTAATTATTGTAACATTAGAACTGTACTATCATGTACTGTAAAATCACAATATTCAGCTATTGAATTTTATCTCTAATCTATCTTAAGATTTCCCCCATCACTGAGATCAGGGCTGGGCAAACTACTACCTTTAGGCCAAATATGGTCTGCCACCTATTTTTATAAATAAAAGCTTAATTTTTATTTTATATTTATTATTTATTTTATTTACTTTTTTGATAAGGAGTTTCGCTCTTGTTGCCCAGGCTAGAGTGCAGTGGCGCAATCTTGACTCACTGCAACCTCTGCCTCCTGGAATCAAGTGATTCTCCTGCCTCAGCCTCCCAAGTAGGTGGGATTACAAGCAAGTGCCACCACACCTGGCTAATTTTTTGCATTTAGTAGAGATGGGGTTTCACTATGTTGGTCAGACTGGTCTTGAACTCCTGACCTCAGGCGATCCACCCACATCGGTCTCCCAAAGTTCTGGGATTACAGGTGTGAGCCATCATGCCTGGTCTAAAAGTTTAATTTTTACAATAAACATTGCCGTGCCCATTTGTTTACATAGTATCTAAAGATACAAAGGCAGAGATCAGTAGTTGCAATGGAGACTGTATGGCCTGTCAAACCTAAAATATTTATTCTCTGACTCTTTATAGAAATATATAGTGACCCCTAATATAGATCACTGTTGTTTTATCACTGGTTAACCATTGCTTTGCTCTACTTCAAGGATCTTCGAGATAGATTTAAAATTCAGCCAGGTGATGCTCGTCTGTTTATAAATGGCCTTCATGTTGATATGGATGTTTATGACCCTTTTAGGTAAGTATCAAATTATTGCTATAAATGAACTCAGGTTTATATAAATGTAAACATTGAAGTCAAAATATGGAGATCACTTTAAAGATAAATCAAATACATGTTTTTGATTGTACAAAACAGCTTTATTCTACCAAAATGAGCAAGCCCAAAGTATCATAGATTATCAGAACTGGGAGAAACAGTCAAGATATTTGTTTGGATGAGTGTTAGACCTATAATTACTTTGTTATTCTAAACTGTCTTTTATTGAAGAGTAGATTGATGTTATTTGGAACTGGACTGAACAACCAGAGACCAGTTAGGAACTGAAGTCAACGTGGGGTATTTCCCCAGAAGAGAGAAATTGACAGGAGGAATTTAAAGTGCTTATGTATGAATGCCAGATGCTATCTGGTTTCTTGTCTGAAAAAAAAAAATTACTGAAAATTTTTTTGCTCAGAACTTTGAACAGGACAGAATTAGGAAGTCCTTGCTTTATCAATGGTCACTTGCCCAAAATTAAAGTTGTGGGCCAAACAGAAGAGTTACTTTTATAGAAAAACATAAAACTACATTAAAATTAATATTTGAAACATTAGATGAACTTAGGAAACATGATGCTTTAGTTCAGATATTCAGTTTTAATTCAATTGAGTATACTTTTGTTGAAGTGAAATTATTTGAATTGTTTATTTAAATTCTGTTTCTTTACCAGTTTGAAAATATGTTGGAAAATATATCAGAAAGACTGAGGAGTAGTTTTACTGAACATTTTTTACAGTTTTATCTCAAATGGGGCTTTTCTCTTTAGTTACTTGAATTCTTGGACCTAGTATTGGAAAAATAATAACCTACACATAGAAATACACATAGAAAGAGTAGAGAAGTTTTTACATGCTAGCCTGTAAATTTCAGGGGAACAAAAATTACGTCTGTGCTCAGGAGCAGTGAAAACAGGTTTAAAGGAAGTAGTGAAATGGTGTGTAGATTTTAGAAAGTTTTCTAAGGTAGTGTATGAGGAAATTTTTTGGCAGGAATATTTTCACACAGGATTTAGGAAGGCTGTAGGTTATTAAAAAAGTAAAACTCCCAGCTCCTACGTCTGGTCATTAGAGATTTGCAGGATGTGTGCTACATTTTTATTCCTCATCGATTTGATCACTAGTTAGGGCTACTATGATTCTCTTAAAAGAGGAAGAGACAATATGTGAGAACATTTATATCTTCTGACATTTTTGAGGATAGCATAATCAAAAAAATTCTCAGAAAAAGATCAGAGGATGTGGAATAAAATTAATGCAAAGAGGAAGATGAATGAAAGAAAATAAGAAAATGGAAGGAAAATATCGTATTACAGAGACATTACACATAGAGAGGTTTGATGCAACCAATATGTTGGAATTGTCCAAGTGGGGAAAGAAAAGGAGTAAGGAATTATTTTGTGCTCCCTTCCTATCTCCTGTCAGTGTTGCATTACTGGGTTGTGAAAAACCAATAACAGCCGGGCGCGGTGGCTCACGCCTGTAATCCCAGCACTTTGGGAGGCCGAGGTGGGAGGATTACGAGGTCAGGAGATCGAGACCATCCTGGCTAACACAGTGAAACCCCGTCTCTACTAAAAATACAAAAAACTAGCCGGGCGTGGTGGCGGGTGCCTGTAGTCCCAGCTACTCAGGAGGCTGAGGCAGGAGAATGGCGGGAACCCGGGAAGCAGAGCTTGCAGTGAGCCGAGATTGCGCCACTGCACTCCAGTCTGGGCCACAGAGTGAGACTCCGTCTCAAAACAAAAAAAAAAAAAACAAAAAAAAACCAATAACATGCGCCATACATGGCCCAGCCCTTCTTGCTCTGACACTGAGAGTAGTGGGAGGAGCCAGAGCCTCCATGGGTTAGGATTAGATCAGCATTGATTCTATAAAGGCCTACATCTCACCCCAAGGAAGGCTGAGACCGTAGGAACATGTGGTACTGACTGGGGAGAAAGGCAAGTAGGACTGATGAAGTACGTAAGCAGGGTCTTATATATCTACATTAGAACATTCTGTTCTAGCCCATTGAAGGAGTCCCTTTTATATTTTTGCCTCTGAATAGTCGCCTCAGGCACAGACTTGATGAAGAATAGTTTAAACATTTAGATTCCCCAATTTGTTGTCAGTGGGGTTATTATTGATGTTGTTGTTTACAGTAATACTTTCTATTATGTTTAAGTACTGTCAAATTATATGTAATAAGAAAATTTGTATTCAAACACATGTGAACTTCATGCTTTAATGGGGCTTCCTGTGTATTAGAATTTTATACTTCATGTCTTGTTCAATCTTATGTCATTTTTGTAGTAGGTTTGTCAAAAGAGTGACCTAATGGTTTTTTTTGTCATTTTTGGCTTTCTCAGGGCTGATCATGTCCTCACTACTTTGATAAAGAATACAATAGTCTTTGTTGTTTTATCTTTTATATAATAATAAGCTTTTACTACCACTAAAAAAATTATGTAAGTTTACTCTAGATAATTAATTAGAACTATTTGCCTTATTTCTTAATGAATTTAATATATTTTTCCTGCTATTAATGAAGATACCAAAAATTCTCATTTCTAATGCTTTAAGAAATCTGTCAAACTTTAAAAGATTTGTTTTTAATTTGGAAAAATCAAAATAAAACTTTTTTTCTTTGAATATATAGTATTTTGGATATGCTGAAATTAGAAGGAAAAATAATGAATGGCCTTCGCAATCTTGGGATCGATGGGGAAGATATGAGCAAATTTTTAAAATTAAATTCACACATTTGGGAATATACTTATGTATTAGATATTCGACATTCTTCTATAATGGTAAGTGCTTATGCTATTCCTTGTACTAAAACCTGTAGTATACTTAAGGCTTAACATAAAACGAAGGATTGGCAGGCCTGACAATAAATGTCAGCATTTCGGAACAGTTCTCAGTGAAAAGAGAAAGTAAAATTATAGACCCATCTCCTCTCCCACTTGCAGCTTCCTTCTCCTTCTTCATAGTCTCTGTTTTCATAGTCTCTGTCACAAGAATACCTACTCACTCTCATTCAGTGTCCTTTCCACCTTCAGAGAAAACAGAATAACCACATGAACAGTAACAGCAAGACACCAAATAGTTAAAATCTGAGGTGTATAAAAGTGCTACCTTAACATGATGAAAGTCCTGCCTAAACAATTTGCAGTGGCCTCCAAAGGTTCTGGTGTGTGTATTACAGCCAAGTGATTTTTTGGAAAAAAAAAAAAAAAAAGATCATATCACCCTTTCTTGCTTAAGCAGAGAAGTGGTCTTCAGTATGGCCTATGAGGCTGCAGATGGCTGCTCTCACCTTTCATTTCTTAGACTGTGAAACATTCTTTTCACTACTATCCTTTATCTCATGCTTAGAAAGCACTTTTTCTTTTTTTTATCCAGTTAACTCCTATTCCTTTTTCAAACTTAGGTTGAAAAGCCCTTTCTGAGAGAAACTTTCCTTAACAATCCAGATGATTTTTCAAATTGTGTTAGAGAATCCCCGGAGACTACCCTCTAATCCAGTGATTTGCTAGAAGGACTCACAAGACTCAGAAGTTGTTATATTCATGGTTATGGCTTAGTAGAGCAAAATGATGTGAAAAAATTAGCAGGGGTGAAGTCCAGCGTAAGCCAGGTATAAGCTTCCAAGAGTTCCCTGCTAGTGGAGTTGTATGCTTAATATATGTGACAGTATATGCAAAGTGCTACATACCAGGGAAGCTCACTTACTTGAGCCTGAGTTCAAGATTGTGAGAGACGATCCATCATGTAGACATACAGTGGCTCTCTGTACCTGCCGTCATTGGCTGAAGCTCCAAACTCAGGAAAAGCAGGTGTTTATTATAACTCAGATTGTACAAACTCTCTAGACAAACTGCTGGAACTGCTGCAGCATGGCTTAGGGTCCTAACTGTGCAAAACACTCTTTTTATCAATCAGAACATTCCAAGAACTTAATTACCAGAACCCAGTCAAGAGACAGTTGTGTAAACAGACCCTTCTTGGGAATATCCAAGGTGTGAGCAACCCAAGCCTGTTGAGTTAACCCTTTCACACACACACACACACACACACACACACACACGTTTAATATGTGATTCTTCATACATATGCACATGTATAGGTGTATGCACATGTATTAGGCCTTTCTTACATTGCTGTAAAGAAATACCTGAGACTGGGTAATTCATAAAGAAAAGAAGATTAATTGACTTACAGTTCTGCAGGGTTTATAGGAAGCATGGTGCCAACATCTGTTTGGCTTCTGGGGAGGCCTCAGGAAGCTTTTATTCCCAGCAGAGGGCAGAGAGGGAGCAGGTATCTCATAAGGCAAGAAAAGGAGTGAGAGAGAATGTTGGAGGGTAGGTGCCATACATTTAAACAACCAGGTCTTGCTAGAACTCACATCACAAAGACAACACCAAGACATGAAGGATCTGCCCCCATGACCCAACGCGTCCTACCAGGCCCTACCTCTGGCATTGGGGATTACAATTCAACATGAGATTTGGGTGGGGACAAGTATCCAAATTATATCAGCACATATACATATATGTCAGAACTATTAATCCCTTTGTATACTTAGCACAGTTATAGTTTTACATTTATCCTGTGATGCTGTTATATCTGTTTCTTATTAGACTATATATGAAGTTCTTGAAGGTAGACATTTGTTTCATTTTTTTTTCTCTTACCATTATGTGCCTGGTTTTAGTAGGTACTCAATAAATATAAATATTCCCTAAATGAATAAGTATTTATCTGGAAACAACAAAAAACATCATTTTTAATGATGAAACTCTGGAAGCATTACAGTTACAACATGATCAATATAATTATCCTTATGACTTAATATTATTATAAAAGGAGTAACTATTAGAAATGAGAATAAAAGTGTTGCATGACAAGATTGTATAACTGAAACTCCTCAAAGCTACTGTAGTTAATTAAAAGCTTTAATAAAATGGGTTTGAAGTGATATGACAAAGATCAAAAGCTTTTCTTTCAAAATCTATTTGGAAGATAATGATTTATTCACAATAACATAAAAATGTAAATACCCTAATAATGACCACTATGAAATAATATATAATCTCACTACCTATTAATAAAAACTAGAATTTAACTGAGGAAGTGTAAATCGGCATATCCTTTAAAAAAGTGATGCCTGGCCAGGCGCGGTGGCGCATGCCTATAATCCCAGCAGTTTGGGAGGCTGAGGCGGGTGGATCACGAGGTCAGGAGATTGAGACCATGCTGGCCAGCATGGTGAAACTCCATCTCTACTAAAAGTACAAAAATTAGCCAGGTGTGGTGGCACATGCGTATAGTCCCAGCTACTTGGGAGGTGGAGGCAGGAAAATCACTTGAACCTGAGAGGTGGAGGTTGCAGTGAGCCAAGATCGCGCTACTGCACTCCAGCCTGGGCGACAGAGTGAGACTCTGTCTCCAAAAAAAAAAAAAAAAAAAAAACGGCCGAGCGCGGTGGCTCAAGCCTGTAATCCCAGCACTTTGGGAGGACGAGGTGGGTGAATCACGAGGTCAGGAGATCAAGACCATCCTGGCCAAAATGGTGAAACCCTGTCTCTACTGAAAATACAAAAATTAACTGGGTGTGGTGGTGCGTGCCTGTAGTCCCAGCTACTCAGGAGGCTGAGGCAGGAGAATACGTTGAACCTGGGAGGCAGAGGTTGCAGTGAGCTGAGATGGCACCACTGCACTCTATCCTGGTGACAGAGCAAGACTCCATCTCAAAAAAACAAAAAACAAAAAACAAAAAACGTTATGCCTGTGGTGCCCTTATAATGATACATAGTATCTAGTAATTTCGCTACTGGAAACTATCATAAAGAAATAGTGGGAGATGGAAAAACAAACTTTATGCCCAAAGATATGATTATCACTACATATTTTGAAAACAAAATAGAAATTAGTTATCTAACAGAGAAGTGTTATAAATTTTATATTCACACAGTTGAGTATTATTGACATGAAAATTATGTTTATAAATATGACTTAAGATAATGATTCTGTTAAGTAAATATACAGAATCATGTCATGTAAAAATAGGGGCAGAATATCAGAAGGAAATATATCAAAATTTAAGGCATTAATGGGTGATGTGATTTAATGGGTAGTTTTAATTTTTTTTCATCATGTTCTTCTGTGAATTCCCAACTTTTAACCATGGGTATATATTATTTACATGATCATAAGAAAAGAGTTTTTTGTTTTTTTAAATTGATACACAATATTTTACATATTAGATTCATGTGATATTTTCTTACGTATGTAAAATGTGTAATGATCAAATCAGTGTATTTGGGGTATCTGTCACTAGCAGTATTTATCATTTCTGTGTATTGGGAACATTTCAAGTCCTTTTTTCTAGCTACTTTGAATTATGTAATATATTGCTGCTAACTATAGTCACCCTACTTTGCTATTGAATAGTAGAATTTATCCCTTCTATCTAGCTGTATAGATAACTGTTTATACCTATTGACTGACCTCTCTTCATCAACCCCTCCTGCCAGCAAGCCCTTCCCAGCCTCTGGTGTCTATCATTCTACTCTAACTCCATGAGGTCAATATTTTTAGTCCCCGCTTATGAGTGAGAACATGGGATATTGGTCTTTCTGTGTCTGGCTTATTTCAGTTAACACAGTGACCTCCGGTTTCATCTATGTTGCTGTAAATGACATTTCATTCTTTTCTATGGCCAAATAATACTCCATTGTGAATATATACGACATATTCTTTATCCATTCATCTGTTGATAGACACTTACATTGATTATATTTGTTTGCTATTGTGAATAGTGCTATAATAAACTTGCAAATGCAAGTATCTCTTTGAGATGTTGATTTCTTTTCCTTTCAATAAATACCTCATAATGGGATTGCTGGATTGGATGGTAGTTCAGTTTTTAGATTTCTGAGAAATCTCCGTAGTGTTTTCCATTGTGGTTATACTAGCTTACATTCCCAGTAACTGTCTATAAGAGTTTCTTTTTTCCGCATCCTCACCAACATCTGTTATTCTTTTATCTTTTTAATGATAGCCATTCTAACTGGGGTAAAATGATATTCCATGTTGCTTTTATTTACATTTATGTAATAATTAGTGATGTTGAACATTATTTATATACTTGTTGGCCATTTGTATAATTTCTGTCTTTTTTTTTAAATTTATTTATTATTATTATACTTTAAGTTGTAGGGTGCATGTGCATAATGTGCAGGTTTGTTACATATGTATACTTGTGCCATGTTGGTGTGCTGCACCCATCAACTCGTCATTTACATCAGGTATAACTCCCAATGCAATCCCTCCCCCCTCCCCCCTTCCCCCTCCCCATGATAGGCCCCGGTGTGTGATGTTCCCCTTCCTGAGTCCAAGTGATCTCATTGTTCAGTTCCCACCTATGAGTGAGAACATGAGGTGTTTGGTTTTCTGTTCTTGTGATAGTTTGCTAAGAATGATGGTTTCCAGCTGCATCCATGTCCCTACAAAGGACGCAAACTCATCCTTTTTTATGGCTGCATAGTATTCCATGGTGTATATGTGCCACATTTTCTTAATCCAATCTGTCACTGATGGACATTTGGGGTGATTCCAAGTCTTTGCTATTGTGAATAGTGCCGCAATAAACATACGTGTGCATGTGTCTTTATAGCAGCATAATTTATAATCCTTTCGGTATATACCCAGTAATGGGATGGCTGGGTCATATGGTACATCTAGTTCTAGATCCTTGAGGAATCGCCATACTGTTTTCCATAATGGTTGAACTAGTTTACAATCCCACCAACAGTGTAAAAGTGTTCCTATTTCTCCACATCCTCTCCAGCACCTGTTGTTTCCTGACTTTTTAATGACTGCCATTCTAACTGGTGTGAGATGGTATCTCATTGTGGTTTTGATTTGCATTTCTCTGATGGCCGGTGATGATGAGCATTTTTTCATATGTCTGTTGGCTGTATGAATGTCTTCTTTTGAGAAATGTCTGTTCATATCCTTTGCCCACTTTTTGATGGGGTTGTTTGTTTTTTTCTTGTAAATTTGTTTGAGTTCTTTGTAGGTTCTGGATATTAGCCCTTTGTCAGATGAGTAGATTGCAAAAATTTTCTCCCATTCTGTAGGTTGCCTGTTCACTCTGATGGTAGTTTCTTTTGCTGTGCAGAAGCTCTTTAGTTTAATGAGATCCCATTTGTCAATTTTGGCTTTTGCTGCCGTTGCTTTTGGTGTTTTAGACATGAAGTCTTTGCCCATGCCTATGTCCTGAATGGTACTACCTAGGTTTTCCTCTAGGATTTTTATGGTATTAGGTCTAACATTTAAGTCTCTAATCCATCTTGAATTAATTTTCGTATAGGGAGTAAGGAAAGGATTCAGTTTCAGTTTTCTACTTATGGCTAGTCAATTTTCCCAGCACCATTTATTAAATAGGGAATCCTTTCCCCATTTCTTGTTTCTCTCAGGTTTGTCAAAGATCAGATGGCTGTAGATGTGTGGCGTTATTTCTGAGGACTCTGTTCTGTTCCATTGGTCTATATCTCTGTTTTGATACCAGTACCATGCTGTTTTGGTTACTGTAGCCTTGTAGTATGGTTTGAAGTCAGGTAGCGTGATGCCTCCAGCTTTGTTCTTTTGACTTAGGATTGTCTTGGAGATGCGGGCTCTTTTTTGGTTCCATATGAGCTTTAAAGCAGTTTTTTCCAATTCTGTGAAGAAACTCATTGGTAGCTTGATGGGGATGGCATTGAATCTATAAATTACCTTGGGCAGTATGGCCATTTTTACGATATTGATTCTTCCTATCCATGAGCATGGTATGTTCTTCCATTTGTTTGTGTCCTCTTTTATTTCACTGAGCAGTGGTTTGTAGTTCTCCTTGAAGAGGTCCTTTGCATCCCTTGTAAGTTGGATTCCTAGGTATTTTATTCTCTTTGAAGCAATTGTGAATGGAAGTTCATTCCTGATTTGGCTCTCTGTTTGTCTGTTACTGGTGTATAAGAATGCTTGTGATTTTTGCACATTAATTTTGTATCCTGAGACTTTGCTGAAGTTGCTTATCAGCTTAAGGAGATTTTGGGCTGAGACAATGGGATTTTCTAAATATACAATCATATCATCTGCAAACAGGGACAATTTGACTTCTTCTTTTCCTAACTGAATACCCTTGATTTCTTTCTCTTGCCTAATTGCCCTAGCCAGAACTTCCAACACTATGTTGAATAGGAGTGGTGAGAGAGGGCATCCCTGTCTTGTGCCAGTTTTCAAAGGGAATTTTTCCAGTTTTTGCCCATTCAGTATGATATTGGCTGTGGGTTTGTCATAAATAGCTCTTATTATTTTGAGGTACGTTCCATCAATACCGAATTTATTGAGCGTTTTTAGCATGAAGGGCTGTTGAATTTTGTCAAAAGCCTTTTCTGCATCTATTGAGATAATCATGTGGTTCTTGTCTTTGGTTCTGTTTATATGCTGGATTATGTTTATTGATTTGCGAATGTTGAACCAGCCTTGCATCCCAGGGATGAAGCCCACTTGATCATGGTGGATAAGCTTTTTGATGTGTTGCTGAATCCGGTTTGCCAGTATTTTATTGAGGATTTTTGCATCGATGTTCATCAGGGATATTGGTCTAAAATTCTCTTTTTTTGTTGTGTCTCTGCCAGGCTTTGGTATCAGGATGATGTTGGCCTCATAAAATGAGTTAGGGAGGATTCCCTCTTTTTCTATTGATTGGAATAGTTTCAGAAGGAATGGTACCAACTCCTCCTTATACCTCTGGTAGAATTCAGCTGTGAATCCATCTGGTCCTGGACTTTTTTTGGTTGGTAGGCTATTAATTATTGCCTCAATTTCAGAGCCTGCTATTGGTCTATTCAGGGATTCAACTTCTTCCTGGTTTAGTCTTGGAAGAGTGTAAGTGTCCAGGAAATTATCCATTTCTTCTAGATTTTCCAGTTTATTTGCGTAGAGGTGTTTATAGTATTCTCTGATGGTAGTTTGTATTTCTGTAGGGTCGGTGGTGATATCCCCTTTATCATTTTTAATTGCGTCGATTTGATTCTTCTCTCTTTTCTTCTTTATTAGTCTTGCTAGTGGTCTGTCAATTTTGTTGATCTTTTCAAAAAACCAACTCCTGGATTCATTGATTTTTTGGAGGGTTTTTTGTGTCTCTATCTCCTTCAGTTCTGCTCTGATCTTAGTTATTTCTTGCCTTCTGCTAGCTTTCGAATGTGTTTGCTCTTGCTTCTCCAGTTCTTTTAATTGTGATGTTAGAGTGTCAATTTTAGATCTTTCCTGCTTTCTCTTGTGGGCATTTAGTGCTATAAATTTCCCTCTACACACTGCTTTAAATGTGTCCCAGAGATTCTGGTATGTTGTATCTTTGTTCTCATTGGTTTCAAAGAACATCTTTATTTCTTCCTTCATTTCGTTATGTACCCAGTAGTCATTCAGGAGCAGGTTGTTCAGTTTCCATGTAGTTGAGCGGTTTTGATTGAGTTTCTTAGTCCTGAGTTCTAGTTTGATTGCACTGTGGTCTGAGAGACAGTTTGTTATAATTTCTGTTCTTGTACATTTGCTGAGGAGTGCTTTACTTCCAATTATGTGGTCAATTTTGGAGTAAGTACGATGTGGTGCTGAGAAGAATGTATATTCTGTTGATTTGGGGTGGAGAGTTCTATAGATGTCTATTAGGTCTGCTTGCTGCAGAGAGGAGTTCAATTCCTGGATATCCTTGTTAACTTTCTGTCTGGTTGATCTGTCTAATGTTGACAGTGGAGTGTTGAAGTCTCCCATTATTATTGTATGGGAGTCTAAGTCTCTTTGTAAGTCTCTAAGGACTTGCTTTATGAATCTGGGTGCTCCTGTATTAGGTGCATATATATTTAGAATAGTTAGCTCTTCCTGTTGAATTGATCCCTTTACCATTATGTAATGGCCTCGTCTCTTTTGATCTTTGATGGTTTAAAGTCTGTTTTATCAGAGACTAGGATTGCAACCCCCGCTTTTTTTTGTTCTCCATTTGCTTGGTAAATCTTCCTCCATCCCTTTATTTTGAGCCTATGTATGTCTCTGCGTGTGAGATGGGTCTCCTGAATACAGCGGACTGATGGGTCTTGACTCTATCCAGTTTGCCAGTCTGTGTCTTTTAATTGGAGCATTTAGTCCATTTACATTTAAGGTTAAGATTGTTATGTGTGAACTTGATCCTGCCATTATGATATTAACTGGTTATTTTGCTCGTTAGTTGATGCAGTTTCTTCCTAGCCTCGATGGTCTTTACATTTTGGCATGTTTTTGCAATGGCTGGTACCGGTTGTTCCTTTCCATGTTTAGTGCTTCCTTCAGGGTCTCTTGTAAGGCAGGCCTAGTGGTGACAAAATCTCTAAGCATTTGCTTATCTGTAAAGGATTTTATTTCTCCTTCACTTATGAAACTTAGTTTGGCTGGATATGAAATTCTGGGTTTAAAATTCTTTTCTTTAAGAATGTTGAATATTGGCCCCCACTCTCTTCTGGCTTGGAGAGTTTCTGCCAAGAGATCTGCTGTTAGTCTGATGGGCTTCCCTTTGTGGGTAACCCGACCTTTCTCTCTGGCTGCCCTTAAGATTTTTTCCTTCATTTCAACTTTGGTGAATCTGGCAATTATGTGTCTTGGAGTTGCTCTTCTCGAGGAGTATCTTTGTGGCGTTCTCTGTATTTCCTGGATTTCAATGTTGGCCTGCCCTACTAGGTTGGGGAAGTTCTCCTGGATGATATCCTGAAAAGTGTTTTCCAACTGGGTTCCATTTTCCCCCTCACTTTCAGGCACCCCAATCAGATGTAGATTTGGTCTTTTTACATAATCCCATACTTCTTACAGGCTTTGTTCATTTCTTTTTCTTCTTTTTTCTTTTGGTTTCTCTTCTCGCTTCATTTCATTCATTTGATCCTCAGTCGCTGATACTCTTTCTTCCAGTTGATCGAGTCGGTTACTGAAGCTTGTGCATTTGTCACGTATTTCTCGTGTCATGGTTTTCATCTCTTTCATTTCGTTTAGGACCTTCTCTGCATTAATTACTCTAGCCATCAATTCTTCCACTTTTTTTTCAAGATTTTTAGTTTCTTTGCGCTGGGTACGTAATTCCTCCTTTAGCTCTGAGAAATTTGATGGACTGAAGCCTTCTTCTCTCATCTCGTCAAAGTCATTCTCCGTCCAGCTTTGATCCGTTGCTGGCGATGAGCTGCGCTCCTTTGCCGGGGGAGGTGCACTCTTATTTTTTGAATTTCCAGCTTTTCTGCCCTGCTTTTTCCCCATCTTTGTGGTTTTATCTGCCTCTGGTCTTTGATGATGGTGATGTACTGATGGGGTTTTGGTGTAGGTGTCCTTCCTGTTTGATAGTTTTCCTTCTAACAGTCAGGACCCTCAGCTGTAGGTCTGTTGGAGATTGCTTGAGGTCCACTCCAGACCCTGTTTGCCTGGGTATCAGCAGCAGAGGCTGCAGAAGATAGAATATTTCTGAACAGCGAGTGTACCTGTCTGATTCTTGCTTTGGAAGCTTCCTCTCAGGGATGTACTCCACCCTGTGAGGTGTGGGGTGTCAGACTGCCCCTAGTGGCGGATGTCTCCCAGTTAGGCTACTCAGGGGTCAGGGACCCACTTGAGCAGGGAGTCTGTCCCTTCTCAGATCTCAACCTCCGTGTTGGGAGATCCACTGCTCTCTTCAAAGCTGTCAGACAGAGTCGTTTGCGTCTGCAGAGGTTTCTGCTGAGTTTGTTATTTTTTACTGTGCCCTGTCCCCAGAGATGGGGTCTACAGAGACAGGCAGGTTTCCTTGAGCTGCTGTGAGCTCCACCCAGTTCAAGCTTCCCAGCAGCTTTGTTTACCTACTTAAGCCTCAGCAATGGCGGGCGCCCCTCCCCCAGCCTCGCTGCTGCCTTGCGGGTAGATCACAGACTGCTGTGCTAGCAATGAGGGAGGCTCCGTGGGTGTGGGACCCTCCCGGCCAGGTGTGGGATATGATCTCCTGGTGTGCTTGTTTGCTTAAAGCGCAGTATTGGGGTGGGAGTTACCCGATTTTCCAGGTGTTGTGTGTCTCAGTTCCCCTGGGTAGGAAAAGGGATTCCCTTCCCCCTTGCGCTTTCCAGGTGAGGCAATGCCTCGCCCTGCTTCAGCTCTCGCTGGTCGGGCTGCAGCAGCTGAGTGAGATGAACCCAGTACCTCAGTTGAAAATGCAGAAATCACCGGTCTTCTGTGTCGCTCGCGCTGGGAGTTGGAGACTGGAGCTGTTCCTATTCGGCCATCTTGCTCCGCCTACCCCATTTGTATAATTTCTTATGAGAAATGTCTATTCAGATTTTTTGCCCCTTTAAAAATCAGATTGTTTATTTTACTGTTGAGTTGTTCAACTTCCTTGTATATTCTTGATATTAGTTCCTGTAGGATGAATAGTTTGCAGATATTTTCTCCCATCAAACAGGCTTGCTCTTCACTCTGTTGATTTTTTTTCCTTTGCTGTGCAGAAGCTTTTTCCCATTTGTCTATTTTTACTTCTGTTGTCTGTGTTTTTTGAGGTCTTAGCCATAAAATCTTTACCTATTAGACCAATGTCCAAAAGTGTTTGCCTTATGTTTTCTTCTGGCAGTTTTACACTTTGGGGTACGTTTAAGCCTTTAATCCATCTGAGTTGATTTCTGTACATGATAAGTGATGGTGATGTAGCTTCATTATTCTGCATATGGATATCAAATTTTCCCAGAATCATGTATTCAAGAGGGTGTCCTTTCCCAAATGTATGTTCTCGGCACCTTTATCAAAAATCAGTTGGCTATAAATACATGAATTTATTCCTGGATTCTCTATTCTCTTCCATTGGTCTGTGTGTCTGTCTTTATATCAATACCATGCTGTTTTGGTTACTGTAACTATATTTTCAGATCAGGTGGTGTGATGCATCCAGTTTTGGCTTTGGATATTCAGGCTCTTTTTTGGTTCCATACGAATTTTAGGATTTTTTTTTCTATCTTTGTGAAAAATGACGATATCTTATTAGAGATTGCATTGAATCTATAGATTGCTTTGGGCAGTATCATCATTTTAATATTTATCTGAACCATGAGCATGGGATGTTTTTCCATTTGTTTGTGTCTTTTTCAATTTCTTTCAATCAGTGTTTTGTAGTTTTTCTTGTACCGATCTTTTACCTCCTTGGTTAAATTAATTCCTAAGTATTTTTTGCAGCTCTTGTAAATGGGATTACCCTTTTGATTTCTTTTTTGGCTATTTCATTATTGGTGTATAGAAACACTACTGATTTTTTGTGTGCTGATTTTACATCCTGCACCTTTATTGAATTTATCAGTTTTGAGAATTTTCTGGTGGAGTCCTCGGTTTTTCTAGATATACAATCATGTTGTGTGCAAAAAGGTACAGTTTAACTTCCTCTTTTCCAATTTGCATGTGTTTATTTGTTTCTCTTGCCTGATGGCTCTGGTTAGGACTTGCAGTACTACATTGACTAGGAGTGGTGAAAGTGGGCATCCTTGTCTTGTTGCAGTTCTTAGAATATTTTAGCTTTTCTACAGTGCATGTGATGTTAGCTGTGTATTTGTCATTTCTAGTCTTTATATTATGCTAAGATATACTCCTTTGGTGCCTAGTTTGTTTAGAGTTTTTAATCATGAATGAATGTTGAATTTAACCAAATCCTTCTTCTACGTCTATTAATAGGATATGGTTTTTTTCCTTCTATTGATGTGATGTATCACATTTATTGATTTGTGTATATTGAACCATCCTTGCATCTCTGGGGTAAATCCCACTTGATCATGGTATATTACCTTTTTGATATGCTTTTGGATTTGGCTTGCTAGTATTTTGTTGAGAATTTGTGCATGTGTTCGTCAGTGATATGGTTTGGCTGTGTCCCCACCCAAATTTCATCTTGAATTCTCATGTGTTGTGGGAGGGACCCAGTGGGAGGTAACTGAATCATGGGGGCAGTTCTTTCTGTGCTGTTCTCATGATAGTGAATAAGTCTTATGAGATCTGATGGTTTTATAAGGGAGAACTTCCCTGAGCAAACTCTCTTTTTGCTTGCTGCTATCCATATAAGATGTGAATTGCTCCTCCATGCCTCCCACCATGATCGTGAGGCCTCCCCAGTCATGTGGAACTGTAACTCCTTTGAACCCTTTTTCTTGTATAAATTACCCAGTCTCGGGTATGTCTTTATCAGCAGCATGAAAACAGACTAATACAATCAGGAATATTGGCCTGCGGTTTTCCTTTATTGTTGTTTCCTCGTCTGGTTTTGGTATCAGGGTAATGCTGGTTTCATAGAATGTGAGTTAGGGAGAATTCTCTCCTCTTCATTTTTTTGGGGGAATAATTTGAGGAGAATTTATGTTCTTTTTTGAAAGTTCGGTAGAATTAAGCAGTAAAGCCATCTAGTCCTGGACTCTTCTTTGTTGGGAGACTTTTTATTACTGATTGATGCTTATTACTCCTTATTGGTTTGTTCAGGTTTTCTATTTCTTCTTATTCAGTCTTGGTGTGTTGTATGTGTCCAGGAATTTATCCATTTCCTCCAAGGTTTCCAGTTTGTTAGTGTATAGTTTTCTGTAATAGTCTCTGATTATCTTTTTTGTTTATATGATATCAGTGTGCTTGTTTTTCACTTTCGGAGGTCTTCTCTGTCATGGTTAGTCTATCAAATGGTTTATCTTTTCAAAAAACAAACTTTTCATTTTGTTGATCCTTTGTGTTTTTTCTTTAGTATCAATTTCATTTAGTTCTGCTCTGATCTTATTTATTTTTTCTGCCAATTTGGGGTTTGTTCTTGCTTTTCTAGTTCCTTCAGATGCATCATTAAATTGTTTATTTGAATCTTTCTCCTTTTTGATATAAGAGCTTATTGCTACAGTTTTGTTATTAGCACTGTCTTTGCTGTATCCCACAGGTTTTAGTATGTTGTGTTTACATTTTCATTTGTTTCAAGACATTTTTTTTATTTCCTTCTTCATGTCTTCCTTGACCCAGTATTTATTCAGGAGCATGTTGTTTAATTTCCATGTGTTTCTATTGCTTCCAAAGTTTCTCTTGTTATTGATTTGTAGTTTTATTCCATTGTTGGTCTGAAAAATACTTGATATAATTTCAATTTCTAAAAATTTCAGACTTGTTTTTGTGTCCTAACATATGGTGTATCCCGGAGGATATTCCATCCGCTGGTAAGAAGAATGTGTATTTTGTAGCTATTGGATGAAATATTGGGTAAATTTCTAAAGTCCATTTCATCAAATGTGCATTTTAAATCCAGTGGTTCTTTTCAATTTTCCTTCTAGATAATGCTGAGAGTAGGGTGTTGAAGGTTCCAGCTATTATTGTATTGGAGTCTCTCTCTCTCTCTCTCTCTAGCTGTAATAATGTTTGCATTATATATGTAGGTACTCCAGTGTTGGGTGCATATATGTTTAGGAGTGTTTTACCTTCTTGATGAATTTATCCCTTTATCATTATATAATGACCA
Source organism: Theropithecus gelada (assembly GCF_003255815.1). Taxonomy (NCBI): domain Eukaryota; kingdom Metazoa; phylum Chordata; class Mammalia; order Primates; family Cercopithecidae; genus Theropithecus; species Theropithecus gelada. The sequence goes on along the minus strand of NC_037685.1, from coordinate 35,176,139 downwards.
TCTTTGTCCTTTTGTTTTTGACCTAAAGTTTTATCTGATAAAAGTATAGCTATTCCTGCTTGTTTTTGGTTTCCATTTGCATGGAATATCTTTTTCCATTCCTTTACTTTCAGTTTATATATCTCTTTACAAGTGAGATGAGTTTCTTTTAGGCAGTATATGGATGGGTCATGTTTTTAAATCCATTCAGCTAGTCTGTATCTTCTAAGTGTAAAGTTTAATTCATTTACATTCAAGGTTATTATTGATATGTGAGGACTATTTCTGTCATTTTATTAGTTGATTTCTGTTTATTTTGTGTGTTCTCTGTTCCTTTCTCTCTCTGTCTCTGTCTCCGTCTCTGTCTCTGTTTTTAACAATTGTGTCTTGTTAGTTTTCTGTATTGGTAACATTTGAATCTTTTCTCTGACTTCAGTGGTTTGTTCTACTAGTGGTATTTATGTTTTAGGAAGGTAGATACCATTCTTTCACTTCTGGTTATACGACTCCTTTAAGCATTTCTTGCAGGGCTGGTCTAGTGTGAGGAATTCCCTCAGCTTTTGCTTGTCTGGGAAATACTTTATTTCTCCTTCATTTATGAAGGATAACTTTGCTGGGTATAGTATCCTCAACTGGCAGGCATTTTCTTACAGGACTTTAAATATATCATGCGATTTTCTCCTGGCCTGTAAGGTTTCTGTGGAGAAATCTGCTGTTAATCTGATGGGTGTTCCCACCAGATACTTTTCACTTGCTGTTTATAGAAATCTCTCTTTTTCTTTAACTTTTGACAGTTTGACTATAATTTGCCATGGACAAAACCTTTTGGAATTGTATCTATTTGGGAATCTCTGTGCCTCCTGTATCTGGATGTCTAAATCTCATTAGACTTGGGAAGTCTTTATCTGTTATTTCATTAAATAGGTTTTCTAATACTTTTTAAAAATCTTCTGGGACAGCAAAATTCAAATATTTGATCACTTTGTGGTGTCTTATATGTCACATAGGCTTTGTTTATTCTTTTTGTGTGTGTATTTTTATTTGACTGGGATATTTCAAAAGTCTTGCCTTAAAATTCTGAGATTCTTTCTTCTACTTGATCTAGTCTGCTGTTGAAGCTTTTCAATACATTTTACATTTCATTCAGTGAATTTTCTATTTGGTTCTGGTAAATTTCTCACTTCCTGAATTGTTTTTCTGATGTTTTTTGTATTGTTTTAAAGTATTCTCTTATAGTTCTCTGAGCTTAATTTCTATATTTTGAATGGTTTTCCTGGGATTTCATAAATGTTTTCTAGATTGGGATCTCTTGCTGGAGAATTATTGTGTTCCTTTGGAGGCTGCTTGTTTATGTTCCTGTGTCCTTACTTTGACATCTATGCATCTGGTGTAACAGTTACTTATTCCATTTTTTAAAATTTCCGTTGTTAGGGAAAGACTTTTTCCTGACCATATATCTATGGTGTTGGTTGCATAGGACACTTTTTGGTATTGATTCTGAATATATGCAGTAGGGTAATCTCTGTATAATTTCTTCATCTGCAAACAGCATCAGTGGTGTCTCTGTTTCCTAGGTGGCTTATAGCACAGTTACTAGTGGAGGCTGTGATGAAGTTTTGCTGAAATGTGGGACACCAGCTGGGCCAGACTTAGGGCCCTACAGGTGGCAATGGTGGGCTAAGCCTTGGCCCCCAGGGTAGGGTACACTGGCACCAGTGTTAAGCAGGTGCAGGGAGGTTGATTCTTGGGCCTCTAGATGACTTGCTTGGGTGCTGGGAATGACAGTGGTAGGTAGGTTCTTGAGCACCTGCGCAGTGGTTGTGGCATGGGCAATGGCAGTATCAGTGGTGGGACAATTCTCTAGGACCTAAGGGTTCATGCCGGTGTTGGCCGTAGCTGTGATGGGCTGGGTCAGCCATTGCCCAGGCCATGACATGATGGTAGTGGCAGGTTGGGTGGGCATGACACTGGGAGGTGTGCTCAGATGCCAATGGTAATGGATTGGGCTGGGCGATCCCCAGGCCTGGACAGTATGCTCAGGTACTGGGGGTGATAGAACCAGGCAAGATGGTTCTTAGGCCCTATGTTAGTACATTCAGGCTCTGGCTATGGTTGGTGGGCAGCAGGGGAGCGGGATGATCCACCAGCAACAGGTGGAATGCTCAGGTAGAGGCAGCAGCAGCTGTGCTGTTGTTCTGCTGTTGGGGAGGGTGGAGTCACTTTCAGTAGGAGCAATTGGTGGCAGGTGGCTGGAGCATGCTTTGCTCATCCTGTGCCCCCACTTCCCCCGCAAAACACACACACACACATACACACAGTTTGTAGCAAATGGAATTTGTCCTTAGGTGCATGAAAATGTGTGAATGTCCCTCTGCTGGGGAGGCAGTATGACTGCCAGTGGCTTCTGCCTTGGCCCTAGCAGGGAATGTCATTGGGACCCCAGAGATATGGAGATGCAGGGACTGTTAGGCCCCAGGGCAGGACACAGTCTGTGGGAGCTGGGCTCTCAAAATGATATCATACTGCAGTGGCTTAGAACTCAGGGGTTTGTGGGACTGGGTATGAGCTCCCTCTCTGGATCAGTGGCATTGTGCAATCTCCAGGTAGCTCCCTCCGTTAGTCTCAGAGCTCATAAGGGTCAAGGGGCTTTTCCATGGTTAGGATGGTAGGAGTCCGAGGTGGAAATGTGGACTGCAGTGGGTCTCTCACACTTTCCTTGCATTAAGGAACCTCTCTAGGCTTGCAGCCCATCCCAGCCTAGCAGTCTGCCTTATTTCCCTCTCCTTTCTTGCTTTTGGTTTTTCCTGTCACTTCTCTGGTGAATTCCAGTGTTCTCCCTTAGATGATCTATTCGAAGTATGATTATCTACTTCCTATATTGGTTCCTCTCCATGGAAGAGGCAAGCAGCACATACATCTATTTAGCCGTCTTGAAGCCCCTTCTAAAAAAAAAAAGTTTTTAAGCCGAAAAAAAATCTCTGAAATTTTTGCTAGTTGTTTTATATACAAATGTAAGGGATTCCCTCTGAAGTATTCAGTTATTACAGTTAATTTTGTCTTACCTGGAAAACCTTCCTGCTCATAAATTTATCTGCCTTGGGCCGAGCATGGTGGCTCACACCTGTAATCTCAGCAGTTTAGGAGGTCAAGGAGGGCAGATCATGAGGTCAGGAGATGGAGACCATCCTGGGTAACATGGTGAAACCCCGTCTCTACTAAAAATACAAAAAATTAGCCGGGCGTGGTGGCAGGCACCTGTAGTCCCAGCTACTCCGGAGGCTGAGGCAGGAGAATGGCGTAAACCCGGGAGGTTTTACGCTTGCAGTGAGCCAAGGTCACACCACTGCACTCCAGCCTGGGCGACAGAGCAAGACTCCATCTTAAAAAAAAAAAAAAAAGATTGTGTGCCTTCTCAGAGCCAAAGGACTATAGCAGCCCCAAGGAAACGCCATATTCCCTGAACATCAGAAACCTCAGATTCAGGATAAATAACGAATTACTAATTAGTTATCATTTGTGTTTTCTAGAACACGAAGTAATTTGTTATAGATGTTTGTTACTGTTTTCTACCACTCTATAGACCGTGTTCTTTCATTGGCTAGATTTTGCTTTTACTTTGTCTTTAATCTCAGTAGCAGATGTCTTTTCTAAAAATGTTATGTGAGAAAAACTAATGACCTTGTAAGTAATCTTAATACTTGTGTCTGATATTTAAGAATTTGTGTTTTTTAGCTTTTGTAGAAAAGAATGCTAAGAGAGACACACAGAAAATTAGGGCAGTAATTGTCAAGGCTATTCTAGACATAGTAAACAGACCTGTAAAGAAACCTTCCAATTCTCTTTGTAAAATAATATCCTAGCTTGCTTCTGAGGTTGGCAGTGAAGGACAGTCACTCTGTGTGTGGAGGAGCAGTTGGACTTTCAAGCCCTTATGCTGCTCCCATTGACCCCACACTGTTCAGAGTCTCATTTCCCTGAGTTGTCTCAGATTCTGGCAAGCTTTCAGATATCAGTCTCAGATGGTGTACCTCCCTTCTCTGTCACCCTGCTGCTTTCAGCAGACTATCTCTTCATAAGCACTGATAAGACTGGTAATTTGTCAAGATTACCACAGGCCCCAAACCCCAGGAATTCCAGTCCATAAGCAGTATAGCTGGTTTTGGAAGCCACCCTCCATAAAGGTTGTGGTCCCACGAGATTGTCACAAAGTAGTTTTTATTCAGGTAAGATACACGTGGCATAAAATTTGCTCTTTTGACCCTTCAGTGGCATTAAGTACATTCACAGTATTGTACAACCATCACCACTATTTATTTTCAGAACTTTTTCATTATACCAAACATAACTCTGTACACAGTAAACAATAAATCCCCATATCCTTCTTCCTGAAGCCTCTGGTAAGCTTTGTCTACTTTCTGTCTCTATTAATTTGCCTATTGATACTTCATGTAAGTGGAATTATACAATATTCTTCTGTGTCTGGCTAACTTCATTTAGCATGATGTTTTCAGGGTTCAGCCGTGTTGTAGCATGTATCAGAATTTTGTTCTTTTTTAAGACTGAATAATATTTCATTGAATGTATATACCGCAGTTTATCCATTCATCTGTTGATGGGCATTTACACTGCTGCTAACTTTTGGCTATTGTGAATAATGCTGTGCTCTGAACTTTGGTGTGCAAGTACCTATATGAATCTCTGCTTTCAGTTCTTGTGAGTATATACCTAGAAGTAGAATTGCTGAATCATATGGTATTTCTGTGTCTTTTTTTATAAACTGCCAAACTTTTTTTCATAGCTGTTGCATCATTCATCGTTCCCACTGTCAATTCACAAGTGTTCACATTTATCCACAGTCCTCACCAATTCTTGTTATTTTCTGGTTTTGGTAATTGCCATCCTAATGAGTGTGAACTGGTATCTCATTGTGGTTCTGATTACATTTCCTTAATGACTAGTGATGTTGAGCATTGATTCATAATACCTGTTGGCCATTTGTATATCTTCTCTAGAGGAATATCTATTCAAGTCCTTTGCCCATTTTTAATTGGGTTCTTTGTTTTTTGTTGAGTTGTAGGAGACCTTTATATATTCTGGATATTTCTTATCAGATATATGATTTTCAAATATTCCCATTCTGTAGGTTGCCTTTTGACTCTGTTAGTAGTGTCCTTTGATGTACAACAAAATTTTAATTTTTGTGAATTCCACCTTTTTTTGGTTACCTTTGCTTGGCACCCTTGTCAGATATCAATTGATCATAAATGCAGATTTATTTCTGGGCTCTCTATTCCATTGATCTGTATGTCTGTCCTTATTCTAGTACCGCATTATTTTGATTACTGTAGCTTTATAGTCAGTTTTGAAATCAAGAGGTGTGAGTTCTCCAATTTTGTACTTCTTTATCAAGATTGTTTTAGTTTGTTGTTAAATTTTATTTCCTGCTCTATTTGTAATTGCCTTTTACTAACAACAGTGGCTTAAATTTATTGAGCACTGAGTGCCGGATACTGTGTTCAGCATTTAAAATGAATTATATCATTTTATTTGCACAGCAACCCTATTAGAAAGGTATTGATGGCATCCCCATTATACAGATGAAGAAACTGAGACACTAAAAGGTTATTTGAACGCATGCTCTTAACTGTGACATCATACTACTTAGTTACATTTACTGCATCTGTTTAAACATTTCCTAAAGTTCAAACGAAATATCACTTTATAGACTTTATCTTAAAATGAAGAAGTGTGCACAAAAAATGAACAATAATATGCAGCAACCCTGGTTGAGCGCTTTGAAAACTGAAAGCTAGGGAGGCTTGACCCTCTAACCAACCCCTCTACTGCCCCTGTGTACCTGGTTGAGGGAAGGAGTGTGGGGCTAAACTCTGAGCACATTTCTCCTGGCCATGTCCCATGTGTGCCCTGCCTGATAAGAGGAGGGGTTATATCCTTTTATAATTTGTCCTGCAGAGAGGGAAAACCTTTATTCATTTGTATATGCAGAAGTATTACTGTTTTGCAACTAACAGAAAAGAACCTTATGAGTAGCAACAACCTACACCCAGGTACCACCTGATTTGCATAAGGATCCTATCTAGATTCTTAAGCTTGCATTTCCCACTCTCACTAAGTTTCTGTTTTGTTTCATTTTTTACCTTTTTGCCCTATTGCAACTTTTCTGGAAACTGATCTACCTATTTACCAGGTGCAAGTAACTTGTAAAAAATGATGTGCAGCTGCACCATAGCCTGGTGGACACAGACTTTAGGCCTGCCTGAGATCTATTCCTATAATTCATTCTGCTTCACGATTCATAATTAACAATAGGAACATAGTGTTTTGACTTTTTAAAACATTTTGTTGAATCTAGGGCAGAAAACAAAACAAATACCAATCGTGGTTATTGTGATAGCAGCTTGTCCTACCTGAAGGATCAGTGCTATAACTGCATAAACAAACCAAAGTAGTTCACATTTCTTAAGTAATTTAGTGATTTGTTCTTTATGCCCTCTACTTTCTTGTAAGACGTCAGGCATAGACAACTGTTACACATTACAAATTGAGTGTCCCTTATCCAAAATGCTTGGGACCAGAAGGGTTTCAGATTTCAATTTTTTTGATTTTGGAATATTTGCATATATGTGTAGATGAAGTGTCAAATTCTGTAAAATATTTGAAGAGATTCATTCGGAGCCAAATATGAGTGACCAGTGACCTGTGACACAGCCCTCAGGAGATCCTGAAAACGTGGGAGGTGGTCAAGCTACAACTTGATTTTATACATTTTAGGGAGACATAAGACATCAATTGATACATGTAAGATGTACATTGGTTTGATACATCTGGAAAGGCAGGAAAACTGTAAGCAGGGGCTTGAAGACTCCAGGTTATAGGCAGATTCAAAGATTTTCTAGTTGGCAGTTGGCTGAGTTGTTATCTGGAATCAATAGAAAGGAATGTCTGGGTTAGGATAAGGGATAGCGGAGACTGAGGTTTTATCATGCAGATGAAGCCTTCAGGTGGCAGGCTTCAGAAGGAATAGATTGTAAATGTTTCTAATCAGACTTACAGTGTCTGTTCTATCAGTCTTAAGATCTGCTTTAATGTTAATGTTGGTCAGCTGTGTCTAAATTCCAACAGGAGGGAATAATGAGGCATATCTGACTCCTGCTTCCCATCATGGCCTGAGCTAGTTTTTCAGGTGAACTTTGGAATGCCCTTGCCAAAAGGAGGAGTCCATTCAGATTGTTGTGGGGCATAGAATTTTATTTTTGGTTTACATACATAATGAGATACCTTGGAAAAGGGACCCAAGTGTAAGCATGAAAGTTACTTGTTTTATGTATGCCGTATGCCCATAACCTGAAGGTAATTTTAGACATTTTTAAAAACTATGTGTATGAAACTAAGTTTGTGTACTTGAGCCATCAGAAAACAAAGGTATCAGGTGTGGAATTTTCTACTTGGAGCATTATGTGAGCACTCAAAAAGTTTCAGATTTTGGAACGTTCTGGATATTCAGATTAGGGATGCTCAACCTGTAGTATATTTGGCTTATCTCTGAAACATTTCCTTTGGAGCATCCTGCTTAGGGACTCTCACAAACACTAAAAGTTCTTTTTAACTATAGTAACTATTTTCTTTTAGATGATAAAATAATCAGCACATGGTCCCTGGCAGCCTTTCTTTCAAACTGACCTCTTTATTCTTTAAACACTACCCCCTTCTGACAAGGTGTCTTATAGATCATCTTGATTCTTTTTTCTCCAAATGTGGAACTGCCTATTCACCAAGTTTTTTCTGTAGAAAATAGTGCTAACGACCAAAATCTGGGCATTAGATGTGCACTTCATATTGTTTCACATAAAATATTCAGAGTAGAAAAGAGTGAAGACAGAGCAAGAAAAAATTTTCTTCTTTTAAAAGGGCGTATATTTATGTTGGTAGTTCTAATTAACTTCTACCTTTATTTCATCTGTTTAAACCAGTTTCCCCCTTTTCCATTATATGATCTTACTCAATAATGTGTTCAAATCACAGTTTTGATCCTCCCTTCTGCACTCCCACCAAAGTTAAAAGGCTCTTCTTCTTTTGTAACTCTTGGCACTAGTGCCCTGATATTGCATTCAAAGTATGCAGGTTCTGACTGTCTTCCTTGTCAACATCATTTGCCCTTCAACTCTCTGAAAAGAAAAATACATTGCAAAATTTTTCTTAAGGAATACTAAAGTATGTGATGCACACATAGATTTCCATAAACTTAGACAGTAGCATGAAGGGAAAAAGACAGATTCAAGGTTTTCTGGATTTAACCAAAACTCTCCTTTCGTTTTGCACTTTGTTGGTAACAGTGTCATTTATCTTTTATCACAGCCAGCTTTAGTGTTGAAATTTCACATATAATGTGTTCATTCACTGTTGTAGCAGTCAACTTTTTAAAAGCCAATTTAAAATGACAGAAAATATACCCAAAGTAATGTTAAGAATCATAATCATAAGAGATCTTTAAAATTTTAAAAACTTAAAGTATAATAATTTCTTTAGGTACATATTGTCCTAACGTTGTCTCATTCAGTAAGAGTCACTCTATAAAAGACATCACGCCATTTGGACCATAGAATATTTTCATTATCGTTTTTGTATAGTTGTCTTACATGTAGATACCCTGCCCTACATATTTACTACTAAGTTGTAGACATTCTTGATCAATCTCCAGAGGTTTTCTTTTCCACATGAGCATGTTTAGCTGCAAACAGTAGACTTGGTGACAATAATACAATTTTAGGGTGAATTAAAACATGTCAGTCTCCTAATCTCATAAGCTATGATTTTCATATTATCTTTATAGAAGGGAAAAACCCCACAAACTCACCTTTTCCTTGTGACTTGGTAAATAGGTGTCAGTAAGATCATAGATGTAAAATATAGTTTACCTTCCATATCCAAGGGTTCCACATTCCTGGATTCAACTAACCATGGAATGAAAATATTCAAAAAAAGAAAAACAATAAAAAATACAAATTTTAAAACAATGTAAAAACTATTTGTTTTGTTTTGTTTTTTTGAGACGGAGTCTCGCTCTGTCGCCCAGGCTGGAGTGCAGTGGCCAGATCTCAGCTCACTGCAAGCTCCGCCTCCCGGATTCACGCCATTCTCCTGCCTCAGCCTCCCGAGTAGCTGGGACTACAGGCGCCCGCCACCTCGCCAGGCTAGTTTTTTTGTATATTTTCGTAGAGACGGGGTTTCACTGGGTTAGCCAGGATGGTCTCGATCTCCTGACCTCGTGATCCGCCCGTCTCGGCCTCCCAAAGTGCTGGGATTACAGGCTTGAGCCACCGCGCACGGCGTAAAAACTATTTAAATAGCATTTACAAAAAAAAAATAAATAAATAAATAGCATTTACATTGTATTAGGCATTATATGTAATCTAGAGATGATTTAAGGTATATGGGAGGATGTGAGTAGGTTTTATGCAAATACTATGCCATTTTATATTAGAGACTTGAATATTCTTAGATTTTGGTATCCTCGGGGAGTCCTGGAACCTATCCCCCACAGATACTAGGGGATGGGTATATCTTTTGCCAAAATCTTATCAGGATGACCACGGATAATGCTTTCATCTTGGACCCCAGCAAAGCCTGGGGCCATTATATCTTTGTGGTTTTTTAAAAATAAATTTCTTTTTTTCTTGTTTTTTTTCCTGTGGTTTTTCAGAGATAGCCCTCACCAAGTGCTAGAGCATTATTTCTCAAACTATCCATAGTAAGAGAATAACATTTTTCCCCTAACCTGTCACCAATGAATATGTTGTCCTACTCCTATGACTAATTTTTTTTTTTTTTTTTTTTGAGACAAAGTCTCGCTCTATTGCCTAGGCTGGAGTACAATGGTGCAATCTCGGCTCACCACAACCTCCACCTCCCGGGTTCAAGCAATTCTCCCACCTCAGCTTCCTGAGTAGTTGGCACTATAGGCATGTGCTACCATGCCTGGCTAATTTTTGTATTTTTGGTAGAGACGGGGTTTCACTATGTTGGCCAGGCTGGTCTCAAACTCCTGACTTCATGATCCACCCACCTCAGCCTCCCAAAGTGCTGTAATATGTATCTTGTACTACATGTGGCACACCACAGGAGATTGGTGAACCCCAAGGTGGCCTATACCATGTTCAGTGAAATGAGACAGATACATGCTCAGATGTCGTGGCTATGTCAAATTACTGCAAGGTTTTGAATACTTAATCTCAGTTTCTGTACTTACAGGTTATTAACAGTCTTCAGACCATGAGTTTAGTTGCACTGTAGTTGAGAGTCTCATTTTGTCTATCTAGGCACACTTGCTTTTAGTCAGGAAAAGTGGCACTGCTTGAAGGCTCTGTATGATTCTGAGCTCCATTGGGAATGGGAGTTCTGATTGCCCTTTTCAAAGAGCTGCCAGATTCTCACCCTCAGCCTTCTTTGGGTCAAGATAAGGCCTGTTTCCCTGTGGGATTAGACTCCTCTGCACCTATAGCTTCCTTTCTCTTTTCTTCCTCAGACTGAGTAAGCTCATTTACTTACCTTCAAATTCATTAATTCTGTCTTCTATCTGTTCAGATATGCTGTTGAGCTCCTCTCATTAATTTATTTCAATTATACTTTTGAATTCCAGAATTTTTATTTGGTTCTTTTTATAATTTTTATCTATTGATTTGTCTTTATGCCTTCTTTTATTTAGACATTGTTTCTTTTAGATACTGGAACATATACCCTAAATTCCTCTGTTTTATTCATCCATCTGTGTGTGTCTCTTAATTCTGTCACCTTTTCTCTAAAGCCACTGTCTCTGACTTAGTTCAGTCCACAAGAAACTCATACCTGGATTATCTGGATTACTGTAGAAACCTCCTGATTTCTTTAAGTATTATTTGCTCCAGTCTTTCTCTCCTTTTCTCTTGGATTTTTAGTTACCTATATGCTAGATCTTTTTCATATATTCCTAATCTCTCTCACACTTTGTTTGGTTTGTTTGTTCTTTTCTTTGTACTTTAGTTACTATAACAGTTGATCTGTTATCCACTTTACTAATCCCTGTCTCTTCTGTGTACAGTCTGCAATTAAACCCACCCAATAAGTTCTTAGAGTTCTTAATTACAAATATTATATTTTAAAATTCTTAAATATCTCCTTGATTCTTTTTTAATAGATTTTGGTTCTGTCAAAATTTTTCTTTTTATGAATTTTTGTGCTTTTTAAAAAATATATTGATGATAGTTATTTTAAAGTCCTTGTCTAAGTAATCTTTGGGGTTTTTTATTGTCTTTTTTTTCCCGTGTTGGGTTTCAGTATTTGGTCCTTTTCTCTTTGCTTTACTTTTTTTTTTTTTTTTAAATGAGAGCCAGAAGTTGATGAAAAGCTGTAGAAGCAAAGAGCTAAGGTTTGTTCTGGTAGCCTGAGTGCCAGGTGCTCACTTGCTTCTGTTGAGGCTTTTTTTTAGGCTTTGTGAATGCTCTTTTATTTTTGTCTTTCTTATAGGATCTGGCCTTACTGGGTCTCAAATGAAAGTCCACAGTGTATAGTATGAACTTTGGTCTCTTTCTTCTCAATACTGTTTTATAGCTGTGGTTTCAACCTCTCCGTTTTTCTTTCCTTCTGGCTTTTGTAGAGGTGTTATCATATATATATATATGTGCAGGTTAAGGGTCAGCAAATGAGAGGAATTTGTATGGATAATTTTCTGGTTTCCTACAGTTTCCTTCTCTCCTTCTCTCCTACCCTCTCACCCTGCATCCTGCCCTCAAATCTCAGCACTTTGGTGGCCCGTGCTTTGACTTCTGCTTTCCAACTCAGTATTCCTCCAGGATGCAATCTGGGGACCCAGGGGTGAAGTTTAGGTGAATGTGGCGCTTGCTGCTTATGCTTCCTGCTTTCGAGGACCATAACGCCTCACTTCTTGATTGGTGGTTCCTTCCCCCACCACATGCCTCTAAACAGCAGTTTGTATGTTTTCTCCAGCTTGTATAGCTGATTAGAACTTGATTTCTAAGATGTTGATTTTATAATTTAATTTTTATAAGCCGTTTTATTTTCCTTATATCCAAGCCTTTAAATTGAGAGGGGAGGTGGAGAGGGCCTCATTTACTGCTGATAATTAAGATACATATTCATCTGTCTTAAGTGGTTTATGGAGAATAATTTTAATACAATTTTATGTTGGGATATGAAAAACAAACACAAGTGGAAGGAATTGTTTTTGAGAGAAGGCTTAATGTGAAAGTCTAAACAAGTATAAAATTGTTGCACATAATGTATTCCATAATTTAGAGAATATTAAACTAGCTTCTGTATTTAATCAGAAATACAGAAAATTCTATGTATATTTTTGTCACTTGATATATTAAAAATCTGGCTTTGAAAATGATTTCAGTGTTAATACAGCTTTCACAAATGTCTGGATTCTTTTCTAGTGGATTAATGACTTGGAAAATGATGATTTATATATTACATGGCCTACCAGTTGCCAGAAACTTCTGAAGCCAGTATTTCCTGGAAGTATTCCTTCCATAAGACGCAATTTTCATAATTTGGTGAGTTTTATATTTTGATTATACATATATATCTTATAAAGATATCAGCATTCTTTTTGGATTATCCTTCTGTCAATGAATAGGCATCTGAATTGTAAGGAAATAAGTATTTGCCTAATGCAGCTGGCTTAGGTGGCTTGGCTGACTGGATATCAACAACTAGCAGTGTCACTGTATTAGTCAGTTCTCATGCTGCTAATAAAGACATACCCGAAACTGGGTAATTTATAAAGGAAAGAGGTTTAATTGTCTCCCCAGCATGGCTGAGGAGGCCTCAGGAAACTTACAGTCATGGCAGAAGGGGAAGCAAACGTGCTTCTTCACGTGGTGGCAGGAAGGAGAAGTATGAGTAAAAGGGGAAAGCCCCTGATAAACCATCAGATCTCATGAGACCTCACTATCACAAGAACAGCATAGAGGCAACTGCCTCCGTGATTTAATTACCTCTCACTGGGTCCCTCCCATGGCACATGGGGATTATGAGAACTACAATTCAATATGAGATTTGAGTGGGCACACAGCCAAACCATGTTAGTCACATGTTCTGCCTGTTACTCTTTAGCCCTTATGTCATTTTATAGTAACAATATTAATTTTACTTTTACATTTTTTCAAAAGAATTTATGACAGAACTTTATTAAAAAGAATTAATGATTAAAGTGTAGTAATTTCAGGGAAACATACGTAAATACCACTTTATCATCTATGCATATAATTTTTTATCCCAATAATAGCTAAACATTAATATTGGAACTTTGAAAGGTGGAGAAAATACCTAGGGCTGTTTTTTCACATAGGAAATAAATAAGATAATTTTTGCAGCAGTCTTGATAAAGCAGTTATGTTAATGCTATTTTTTTTCGGTCAAAATTCAACCTCTTTCTTTTTGAAAAAATTTATCATAGAAAATCTAATGAACATTTAGAATAAGGTATTTCAGTTCAGGTAAAAGAAAATATACTGGGCGTCCAAAGAGAAGATGAGTAGCCTGATGTTAAATTCTATGTATAATTATATTTGGATGTACAGCTTTTAGAAATCCTTCATAAATTGTGAAATCCTTTGTGTGTGTGTGTGTGTGTGTGTGTGTGTGTGTGTGTGTGTGTGTGTGTGTGTATTCCTTAGAATTGCTAGAATGTCTTTAAAAATTATACATTGAGGCCAGGCACGGTGGCTCAAGCCTGTAATCCCAGCACTTTGGGAGGCCGAGACGAGTGGATCATGAGGTCAGGAGATCGAGACTATCCTGGCCAACACGGTGAAACCCCGTCTCTACTAAAAAAATACAAAAAACTAGCCGGGCGAGGTGGTGGGCGCCTGTAGTCCCAGCTACTCAGGAGGCTGAGGCAGGAGAATGGCGTAAACCCGGGGGCGGAGCTTGCAGTGAGCCAAGATCCAGTCACTGCACTCCAGCCTGGGCGACAGAGCGAGACTCTGTCTCAAAAAAAAAAAAAAAAATTATACATTGAATTTCGTACTTTCAGTCACAAAAATTTGTCTAAACTTGAATTTCATGAAGATTCTAAGGTGTTGAAATAGTGATTATATACTATCTTTCTTTTAGGTTCTGTTTATTGATCCGGCCCAAGAATATACCTTGGATTTTATAAAACTTGCTGATCTTTTCTATTCTCACAAAGTTCCTCTTAGGTAATTGTCATTTTATAGCATTAAACTGTCAACTAAAAGAAATTCAATGCTGTTCATATTGTGTTACACAGAGTGTTAATAGGGCATTCAAAGCGATGGTTAGCTCTAGTGCCTGACGTAACATAGCTGTGCGTTGTAAAGTATTATATAGACTCAGCTTATCAAATCTGTCTGGTAATGTTTACTTTATTACCTTCCTGAGAGAATAATCTGATCACTCTGGAAATTACAGAATGGTCCAACTTCGTATGCTTGTAATCCCAGCACTTTGGGAGGCCAAATCAGGCAGATCATGAGGTCAGGGGTTCAAGACCAGCCTGGCCAATGTGATGAAACCCTGTCTCTACTAAAAATACAAAACTTAGCCGGGCATGGTGGTGCATGCCTGTAGTCCCAGCTACCTGGGAGGCTGAGGCAGGAGAATCACTTGACCTGGGAGGCAGAGGTTGCAGTGAGCCAAGATTGTGCCACTGCACTCCAGCCTGGGCGACAGAGCGACACTCTGTCTCAAAAAAAAAAAAAAAAAAAAAAGAGTATATTTACCCTTTTTGTACAAAAGAACATGACCATTTGATAATGTTAGCACCAGAGGGAGAGAGTTTGATATTTTGCAGGAATCCAGTAGCTATGTGGATTTTGGTGAATAGACATTACATTCAGACTTTTGAATTGATAAAATTCTCCTTTTCTCTGTCTATTAATACATTCTCTCCATCTAGATATTATAGTCTAATAATGTTTCTAAATAATGGTTTATTGTGATTCAAGAGGTAATTGTAACAGTCCTTATTCATCTTCTTTTTCCAGAATTGGTTTTGTGTTTGTTCTTAATACAGATGATGAAGTTGATGGAGCAAATGATGCTGGAGTTGCTCTTTGGCGAGCTTTCAACTATATTGCAGAAGAATTTGATATATCAGAAGCATTTATTTCTCTAGTACATGTGAGTTTATGCACTAAATATGATTTCTTTAGAATGTAAAATTTTTGCCTTACTATATTATGATTTCTTTAGAATATATAATTTTTGCATTTTATTTATTGTAACATTTCAAAGTTTATAAACTATCATGGAGATTAATACATATGATGAATTTGTTTTCTGTAACTCCCTGCTGAGGTACATAATATTATCCTCATATTATAAATTAGGTAACTGAGGTTCTACCAAAATATTTGAATTTACTCAGGTTTGCTTAGCCAATAAAGGAATTTAAATTGTATATGTAAGTTTAGAGGAAAACATATTAATAGAAAATGATTATTTAAGGAAAAATTCTTGAACTAGGCTTTGAATAAAGGGATCATTGCAGGCTGCGCACAGTGGCTCATGCCTATAATCCCAGCATTTCAGGAGGCCAAGGCAAGAGGATCACTTGAGACCAGGAGTTCGAGACCAGCCTAGGCAACACAGTGAGACCCTGTCTCTACCAAAAAAAAAAAAGCCAGATGTGGTGACTCATGCCTGTAGTCATAGTTACTCAGGAGCTGACGTGGAAGGATCATTTGGGCCCAGAAGGTTGAGGCTGCAATGAGCCAAGGTCGAACTATTGCACTCCAGCCCAGGTAATGGAGTGAGAGCCTGTCTCATGGAAAAACAAAAAATCATTGCAGAGTTAAATATTCTGAATGACATAGCATATAGACACTTCCTAGAGAGTTTCGAAGAAGGGGGAAGTCACTTATTGACAGCAAACTGTGTGAAAGAGGTAAGATACAGAGTCTGACAGAGATTGTATAACAGATGTTAGAAATTGGTAAGAACCTGATTAAGGAAGAACAAGAGATAGTAAGATTATTTCATAATTGAGGTTTTGAAATTCTGTTACGGATCATTGTGGAAATATATATGTATTAAAGAGCTATATTGTTATTACGAAAAGTCAAGTCATAGCTTATAAAATAACTTTTATCATTTTTGTATTCATTGGGCTTTAGCTTGTCAATAAATATTATATCAAGGAATGACTCTTCTGAGAAAGGAATTTCCAAAGTAGTGCAAATTTCCCACCCTACTTGTGTAACCCCCAGGAAAATCATTAAATGCCTTATTAATTCACTGAACCAGAGTATAGAAACTACACTTCAGTGATTTGGGGAGTACAGTTTGCTCTGTAAAATAGTGTCATGGAATATATGTCAATATTATGTCTCAGCTTACTGGTTTTGTTAACTTACTGGTGTAAGAGTTTATAAGGGACATAGTCAATTTGAGTTACATCTTTTGTTAAGACTCAACCATTTTATTTTAAAAGATCATTATGATATTCAAAACTTAGAAACCTGAAGATATTCAGAAATTATCTTTACCTAAGTTATCTTAATTATCAATATTGAATCTCTGTTAAGTGTTTTGTATCAGACATTAATTTACATGTGATGGCATTAATCTACAATGTTCAGCACAATACTATTAATATATAATCTCTTGGAAAAACAAATTATACTTGAAACCACAGGGTTTAATACAAAGCAGCATAAAAGTGAGTATTAAATTTGTGGCACAGCCTGTAAATTGTGCTAAACAATTAGAAGGAGAGGGAGAAGGGGAAATAATGTGAATAAGGTGTGGTTTTTAGGAAAATACGTGAATTATAAAATCTTTTAAAAGTGTTTCCCTGTTTTCAGTGAGCTAATTACCTTATCTCAAGTAATTTGAAGCTATGTAGCACTATAAAGAGAGAAGAGGAATATAAGACCAAAATAATAATAAAATATATGAAAGTTATTGAAATGTGATGATAAATAGCAAATAGTAAAAGTTAATCCAACCATATCTGTGACCATATTAAGTGTGAGTAAATTAACATACTAGAAGAAAAGATACAAAAAGATAGAAAATTATACACAAAGTGACTATTTCACAAATGAAATCTAAGGTAGCCATAAAATATTAGGGGAAATAAACTTTAAGAAAAAGTACTAAAGTTGTATGTAGCTTCAAAATATACAATACAAAATTTGATAGCAAGGGAGATAAATGGACAGTTTCACTATAATAGTAGTAGATTATTTTAACATGTCTCTATTAATAGGTGAGGCAGATTAAAAATCAGTAAAAACATACAAGATTTTAATAATACACTTAAGATTAATTTTTAAAGCAAATATAAAATCCAACAATCAAAGAATGAGATAATTTTGCATTCAAAACAGAAGAGGAAAATATGTCTTTTAGTTAGAAAAGAAGGGATTAAAAGTACTGGTTAACCACTCAGAAATGAGTAATTGATTTTTAAGAAGTAGATGGAAAGTAATAAGAATACACATGAATGAACTAGGAAATAATACAATTATGGGATCAAGAATATAAAAGTTGATATTCTGAAAAAACAAATAAAATTGACAAACTATCATAGAGGTTAGGCTCCAGATGAGCACACCAGGTAGAAACTTCCAGCCTCTTAAGGCCTGGGCTCAGAGATGGGTACATCATTATTTTCAGTTTATTCCATTGTACTCTGTTTATCAAAGAGTCACAGATTCAGATTCATATACACACCTCTCAATGGAATGAGTGTTGAAGAATTTGGAGACCATGTTTTAAAACTAGTACAGCAAATTCTACCAAATATTCAAATGTTTGAAGAAATAATAATTTCAATCTTTAACATCTCTTTTAGAGAATAGAAAAAGAGGAAATATTCCCTAAATTGGTCTGTGAATCTAGTATAATCTGATGTCAAAGCCTGACAAAAAGAGAAAAGGAAAAATTATAGGCTGTTCTTTGTTGAGAATATGTATGCCAAAGTCCTAAATAAAATGTTAACAAAAGAAATCCAGCAGGTATATAAAAAGTAAGCTATCATGACAAGGTGAGATTATCTAATGAGTAAAAGGAAGTATTTGCAGATTCGAAGAATCTCTAAGTATCATTCACCATGTTAATATATTATTCAAGAAGATGCATAAGAAACATTTGAAAAAATTCAAAGCTTTTTTATTATTAAAAAACTCATAAAGAAACAAAATGTTGAGCAAAGTATTATATAAGGGAATTTTGTTAATTGATGACAGTACATCTTAGCAGTAAAATGATAGAAGGCATTGTTTTTAAAATTGGCAAAACATAAGGTACCAACCGTCAACACTTCAAGTATAATCCTCAAGTTCTGGTCAGTGCAATAAAATAAGTAAAGGAAATACTCATTTAAAATACTTAAAAGAAACATTATTATTTAAAATTCTAGAGTTGCCTACAGAGGAGACTCGAAAGAATCCATTGATTGTGAGATTTGATACAGGAGGTTAGTAAAGTAACTGGATATGAGATCAGTATACTAATACCAGTTGTTTTTTTCTCTTCTAACAACAAATATTTATTACTTTTTTCATCAGTTTTATTAAGTGCGTAGTACCTACCACACTCTGTTTTAGGTGCTTGGATAAATTAATGACATATATAGTCAACAATCCTTATCCTTATGAGACTCCCACATGTAAATGACTCCCACATTTACAATGACAAGAGCAAATAAAAGATACTTAGGAAACCTGGGGGCTGGGGGGAAAGGTCAGTTTTGTGGAGAAAATGTGGGATTATAGCCATTAAAGTTTACCTACATGAATGAAAAGTTCTACCATGCTTACCAATAGAAATATTTCACTTCATAATTATATTGTTTTCTGCAAGTGATTTATAATTCAATGCAGTTCTGACCAAAGTCAAATTTTGGGGATTTTTGTGAAATTTGACGTTTATTTTAAAATTTATATGGAAGAATGAAGACTCAAAATGGGTGAAACTTTGAAGAATAAAGTGATGGGGCTTGTCATACCAGGTAATAAGGTGCATAAAGTTTGTGCTATTGGTTCAAGGGAAAGACATATCTGTCAGAAGAACATGGGGGTCCCAAAACTTGAGAATACAGAAGTGGCATTACAGTAAATGAGAGTGGACTTACAACAACTGTGGCTCGACAGTGGTTATACCAATGCAAATAAATAAGACCTCACACCTTGTGTAAAAATCATTTCAGTTAGCTTAAAAATGTAAGTGTAGAAAACAAAACTTTAAAACATTTAGAAGTTAGGACCCCAAGGTAAGGGTTTCCTAGATAAAACTTAAAAAACTCTTAAGTCTGAAGGAAAATACTCATAATTTCAGCTAAATTACAAATGAAAACCAGTGCTCATTAAAATATGTCATTAAAAAGTAGGGAAAATGTTATAAGCAGAAGTATTTACAATACATATGGCCAATAAAATATTTATATTCCATGAGATGTAAAGATTCAAAAAGAGAAATACCAATGACCCAAAAGGAGAAATGCATAAAATAACTTTTAAAGTAGAGGTTGCATTAATGGTAAATAAAAATTTACTGAAACTGTTGGTGGTAAATATTTATTACCATAACTAAACTAGATAATTATATTACAAATTTGAAAAATACAAATAAAGACTACTACCATGAGATTATTTGATACCCTGTAATTTGGCAGGAATTAAGAAAGCTGAAGGTATCATGTGTTAATGAGAAGGTAGAGCAATGGAATGCCTTTACATTGCTACCCTGCCTGTAGGAATCTAAATTGGCAGAGCCACACTGAAAAAACAATCTGATAATAATTCATATTTTCAAGTTAAATTTCCATATTTCCTACACACAACACACACACACACACACACACACCCTCACCCTAAGAGAAGCTCTTGTACCTGCACCTTAGGAGGCTATTGTTAGAATCATTCAGAATAGCAACAAACTGCAATAAAAATGACCCAAATATATATATCAGTAGCAAAATAGGTAAGTAGAATTTGGCATATTCATAGAATGAAATATCATATGCAAGAGCATGGATGTATTAGAAACATAATGAAGTCATAGAAGACTAACACCATACCATATACTTTTTAAAGCTCAGAAGCAAACAAAACTAAGTATGGGAATACTTATTCACGTAAAACTCCAGAATTCAAAAAGGAAAGGGAATGATAAATGCAAATTCAAAACAGTCCTTGCATCTCTTGGGGCACAAGGAAATGGGATTGGGAGAGAAGTTGTACTTCATGGTATTGGTGATGTTCCATTTCTTACGTTACATGGTTTATTCATAGGAATCGTTTATTTTGTTATTTATGCCTCATAACGTATATGTTCTATGTATTCCTTTTTGCTTACCAAGTTACAAAATAATTTTTAAAATTTAAAAATGTCTAAGAGGATTGAGTTGATATGTCTGAGTAACTTACGTGAGGCATTCTGACTACCTTATTTTATAGGAGTATCTAATATTTTCAAGTGACTAGTTAGTAAAATGACTAATCTGAATGACTTTTTATATACCTTTTGCTTTATTCAAAATCTCATTTTTGCGATCTCCATTTATGTTTTACAGAAGATTGAACTTTTCACCTTTTTTGAGTTATGATCACATTGTATTCTACTTTGATAGGAGAAAACTTGCCCCTAAATTGAAAGACTCATAAAATGAAACTCTTCAGTCTAATTATATACCTGTGCTGCTTCTTAAAGGAATAGGGTACAAAGTTTACCTCCATTTATGTTTTACAGAAGATTGAACTTTTCACTTTTTTTGAGTTATGATCACATTGTGTTCTACTTTGATAGGAGGAGAAAACTTGCCCCTAAATTGAAAAACTCATAAAGTGAAACTCTTCAGTCTAATTACATACCTGTGCTGCTTCTTAAAGGAATAGGGTACAAAGTTTACAGTGATACAGGGAGAGCAAAGAATACTAATTTCTAACTGTGAGGAATAACGTGGGAATCATTTTAGCCACAATATGAAGATTATATTTGGCAATAATGATTTAAGTAAATTGGGACCAAAAACAGTATTCTTAAATGACATATTAAATGCTGCTTAATAGTGTTTGTACTTACTACTTGTTCCTTCTGCTTGTAAGTTTCTTTCCCCAGAATGTCTTAATGCTAGCTCAGTGTTCATATTTATATCTCAGCTTAGTCGTCTACTCAGAGATGCCATCTCTCGGTGCAAAACCTAAAACAGCACCTGGGTCATAGAGGATCTCTAAGTACTTATTAAAGAAAGTAATAAGAAAACATAAAAAGAATAACAGCTTACATTCTACAAGTGTGTTTAGAACATTTGAGACTGGGGAAGAGTAGAGGTGCAGAGAGAGTTTAGTCAAAATACTCACTAGTAAGGCCTGGCATGGTGGCTCATGCCTGTAGTCTCAACCCTTTGGGAGGCCGAGGCAGGTGGATTGCTTGAGCCCAGGAGTTTGAGACCAGCCTGAGCAACATGGCAAGATGTCTTTACAAAAAATACAAAAAAATTTAGCCAGGTGTGGTGGCAAGTTCCTGTAAGCCCAGCCCTTTGGGATGCCAAAGCAGTTGGATCGCTTGAGCTCAGGAATTCAAGACCAGCCTGAGCAACATTGCCAGACCCTGTCTTTACAAAAAATACAAAAAAAAAAAAAAAAAAAGCTAGCCAGATGTGTTGGCAAGTTCCTGTAGTCCCAGCTACCCAGGGAGCTAGGTGGGAGGATTGCTTGAACTGGGAGGTTGAAGCTGCAGTGAGCCATGATGACACTACTGCACTCCAGCCTGGTCGACGGTGAGACCCTGTCTCAAAAAAAATTACAGAAGAGCAATAAAAAATGAAAGCATTTCTGAAATGTCATATTAGAATATATTACACATACCTTAAAAAAGGTAACCATTATTTTATTAAGAATAATGAGGTCTGGTTTCATCAAAATAGAATAAAACAAATTTGTTACGATATTTTTGAAAACTATAGAATATTTTAAAACCATCTTTATTAGAAGATGATATATGGTTAAAATTATTTATTTGTATGTGGTATGTGTGTATATGTAGTTAGTATGTTTCGGACTTACAAAATAATCTATCTGCATGCTAAGGAAAAGAAAGAAAACTAATTGCTATAAGAAGAAAAGTAATTATAATATCTAAATTTTCACAGATGTACCAAAAAGTGAAGAAGGATCAAAATATACTCACTGTGGACAATGTGAAGAGTGTTCTCCAAAATACATTTCCTCATGCTAATATTTGGGATATTTTGGGAATTAATTCTAAATATGATGAAGAAAGAAAGGTAAGTTGGGACATTATGTTAAGTGAAGTAGGCCAGGCACAGAAAGACAAACACCACATGATCTCTACTCATGTAGAATCTTAAAAAAATGTCAGACTCACAGAAACAGAGCAAAATGGTGGTTACCAGAGCCTGGGGATGGCAGAATTGGGGAGATATTCGTCAAAGGATACAAAATTTCAGTTAGACTAGAGAAGTTCAAGAGATCTATCATACATGGTGGTGACTATAGTTAATGACAACATATTGTATACTTGAAAATTACTAAGAAAGTACATTTTAAGGATTCTCACCACAAAATATGAGAAGTATATAAGGTAATGCATATGATAATTAGCTTCATTAGCTATTCCACAATGTATATGCATATCAAAATATGTTATATATCATAAACATATATAATTTTTACTTGTCATTTTTTTAAAAGGTAAACAGAGGCTCAACCCAGAAGATTCAGAAAGAGCCAGAAAGAAAGGCAACAACTCAAAGAAATTTTCAGAGAAAGAAATAGTACAAAGAAATTCCAAAAATTAACGTATATGAGCCTTCATTAGAAGGGACTCACCAAATACGCAACACATTGAATGAAAGAGGAATGCTCTGGGGCATGGGAATAAGGAATACTTTTCTGAAGAAGTGGTATTTAAGCTGAGTTCTGAAACAGGAGGAAAAGTTAGACAAAAGAAAACAAGGTGGTTGTAAGAGATTAACATTCCAGTCAGAGAAAAATGCTGAGGTCTGAGATGTAAAGGAATTGAGAGAAGCCGATGTTGCTACTGCGTAGACTGAAAGCATACGTTGTGCCTGTGTTAATGGGGTACAGTTGAGGAGATAAGGCTGGAGAGGCAAGCAAGGGGTCTGAATACACAGGGTCTTGTGAACAATATTTAATGCACTCATATCAGTAGAAGCTCTTGGCAACAGTGAAAAACCTGAAAGGCATTAAGTAATGAAGTGACAGTGACATGCATTTTTTTAAAAGAGCATTCTCCTTTGTTGAGAATGGATTGTTGGTGAGAAGGAGTAGGTGTGGTGATATGTATTAGGAAATATAAGGTGAGAGATGTGAGATGGACTAGTAGGCTTTTGGAAGAAGTGGAGGCAGAGAAAATGGACATACTTGAATTATTTAGGAAGTGCCATCCAGGTGATGCTGGATTGGATAGGGTAGAGGGGAGATGAGAAATTGTAAAGGGTAACTCCCAGGGTTCAACTGAACAACTAACTGGTAGCATTGATGCCATTGCTAAGAAGGAAAGGAGTGGAGGAAAAAAGGATTGGGAAATAAAATGAGAAGTGCAGTTTTTTTACATAGAGGATTTGAGGTGCCTGTGAGACTTCCAAGGGAGATGTGAAATCAGCAATTGGATATATGATCTATAGCTCAGAAGATGTGTAAGCTAAAAATATATAATGCAGTGTCATTGACTTATTTGTGGTAATTAGCTTTTGGAGTAGAAACATTGCCTAATTGGAAGTCATAGAGTAAGAGCAGAAGAGTGCCTGTATTTCTAGGAGGGACATCTTTCTTGAGTTCCAAACCCATGTATTCAACTGCTTAGTGGATTTCCCGTAAGCATCTTATATCAAAAGAATCTAAAATCATGCCCATGATCTTCCTTGTTGCCCCAAACCTTTTTTTCTTCTTTATCTCCTATTCTAGAGAGTAGGTAGCAACCACTCACCCAGACCACCCATGCTGAAAGCCTAATAGTCATCCTTAACTAATTGTTTTCCTCACACCCTTCCAAAAAATAGATCATCAGGTTCTATCAGTTTTGCCTGTTAAATATTTTGGAATCTGTTAAATATTTCAGAAACAGCCTCATTCTCATCTTGCCTATTACCACTGACTTTTGTTTTTGCTCTTGCTTTGTCTTTCCCATACAACTGTAGTAGCCCCTGAAGCAGTGTCCTAGAATATGCTCCTTCTTTAACATTGTTGCCATTGTATCCTTTTAAAAATAAGCAAATCAGATATTATTTGCCATGAACTCTCTTCCTAGATAGAGGATATTATTTACCATGACCTCTCTGGTACCCCCAAAATACTGTATCAGGCTTACTTTTAATGTATCCATCTCTCCCTATCCTTATTAAACTGTAAGTTTCTTTAGGAGAGAGTTTGCGTATCATTTACGTGAATTCATAAACCTAATACATAGTAGGTGTCCACTAAATGCACAGATAGTATAGTACAGTGGTTAAGAGTTCAGACTCTTGGTCAGACAGATCTGGGTGCAAATTCCACTTCCAAAACACTGTAGCTGTGTAATATAAGAAGTTATTTAATCTCTCTATATTTGTTTTATCATCTATAAAATTGATGTAATAGTAGTACTTGGCTTCCTAGAGTATTTATGAGAATGTTGGCTATAATAATGATAATACTTAGTATTGGATAGCAAATGAGTTATTCAGTCACTTTTTAACTCATAAGCTAAAATTCAAATGTTGAGGACCTTCATGATCGGGCCTTCGCCTACACCCCTCTCTAACTCCATATCTGACAGCTGTCCCCCATATTTCACACCCTGTAAACACTGCTGTGTTAGTCCATTTTCACGCTGCTGATAAAACATACCTGAGACTAGCAATTTACAAAAGAGAGCGGTTTAATGGACTCACAGTTCCTTGTGGCTGGGGAAACCTCACAATCATGGCAGAAGGTGAATGGCATGTCACACATGATGGCAGACAAGAGAACTTGTGCAGGGAAATTCTCCCTCATAAAACCAGCAGATCTCATGAGACATATTCACTGTCACTAGAATAGAGTGGGAAAGACCTGCCTTCATGATCTCATTACCTCCTACTGGGTCCCCCCACAACATGTGGGAATTGTAGGAGCTACAATTTAAGATGAGAATTGGGTGGGGGCACAGCCAAACCATATCAACTGTGAATTTAACATGCGTAAGTATACCACACTCTCACTTCCCTTTCAGTCCTTGCTATACTCTCTTCACTTGCAATGTCTTTCTCTACTTTATCTCCCTGGCAAATTTTTATTAAGCCTTTGAGACTTTTAGTATCACTCCCTAAAAGAAGCCCTGTATAATCCCTTCCTCTCCATATACTCCAACTTGATTAGGTGCTTCTCCTGGGCCCCACAGAATATTCTACATGCCTGTGTTTTCTCTGTATGTATGTGAACCCCTTGAGAAAAGACTTTCAGCTCTATAATCACAGTATCTAGCCTAATGCAGGTGGCAGGATTGAATCAGTGTTTATTGAACATATAAATACAGGGATAAATAAGTCTCTGATGCGGATAAATGTTTCGATTTTTATTGTTAAGTAAATGTCATACTCTATACCAAGAATCAGCAAGTTCACCCACTGCTTGTTTTTGTGAATAAAGGATTTTGGGGACACAGCATACTTGTTTATTCATATGTCGTCTGACTGCTTTTGTGCTGTAACATGAGAGTGGAGTCATTGTGTCAGAAACTGGGTGGCTCACAAAGCCTAAAATATTTACTCTCTGGCCCTTTACAGAAAAAGTTTTTTGACTCCTTGTAGGTAAATTACTTTCCTTTAAGCAGTGTTTGGAAAGGACAGATAAAGTTAGCAAAATGGATGTTTTTTCCTATGGCGTATAAAAATGTGGCAGTGTTCCATTTTCTTATGTTTATTTTTCAAACAATCATATTTTGTTTAACACTGATATTTTTTAACTGAATAGACTGGAGCAAGCTTTTATAAGATGACTGGCCTGGGACCTTTGCCTCAAGCTCTTTATAATGGTGAACCCTTTAAACATGAAGAGATGAATATTAAAGAACTAGAAATGGCTGTTCTTCAAAGAATGATGGATACATCTGTATATTTACAAAGAGAAGTTTTTTTGGTAGGTAAGCATTTATAAGAAAATACACGATGAATAATATTTATAAATGATATTATTAAAATTTTATTTTTATGACAAGTTAATTTGGTAAAAAATTTTTCATTCTGATCATTTAATAGTGATTTTTTAAATGATTCTTTTAGCAGCTCAAGCCACGCCACCCTCCCTGTGCAGAGACTGTGGTGCAGTGTGGCCCTTTACACTCCATGCCAAGGCAGATCTTCAGGAATCTGGAACACCCACTGTCCTCGATTAGGAGTTTAGGCTACCCTGCTCCCTGTGCGGAGAACTTGGAGCCAAGGAGGTTTCCCAGCTCCACGCCTAGGCACACCTCTGGACACCTGGTGGTTGCCCACTGTATTCTCCCTCAGTATTGGTGCTTGTGCCTGCCATTAGGGTACCTGTAGGCAGGCCTGCTCAGTCTGGCCCTGTCCATCTTGCCCACCATGTCTGAGCAGGGAACCCAGACCACTGTGCACACCACAGATCAGCCCATTGCCTGAGACAACAGAGAGATTATCCCAGTAACAAGGATCAAGTATATACCCTGCCATGTTGGCCTCAGCTGGCTTTTACTCATAAGGGCTATCTACTGGCTTGTAGGTCAAACCACATAGCCCAAAGTAAAATCAGCTGATAGAAAAGCATAGGGCCATAGAAGCATCACTTAAGGAATTTCAAAATACAATTGAAAGCTTTATCAATAGACTGGACCAAGCAGGAGAAAGAATTTCACAGCTTGAAAACCAGTCTTTTGAACTAACCCAGTCAGATAAAAATAACAAAAATGAATTTAGGCCAGGCATGATAGTTTATACCTGTAATCCCACCACTTTGGGAGGTTAATTAAAGAGGATTGCTTGAGCTGAGGAGTTTGAGACCAGCTTGGGCAACATAGTGAGACCTCTCTACAAAAAAACTTAAAATTTAACCAGGTGTGGTGATGTATGCCTGTAGTCCCAGCTGCTCAAAAGGCTGAGGCAGGAGGATCACTTGAGCCTAGGAGATGGAGGCTGCAGTGAGTCATGATCATGCCACTGCACTCTAGCCTGGATGACAGAGTGAGACCCTGTCTGAAAAGAAAAAAAAAAAAAAAGAATTTTAAAAAATGAACAGTGTTCAAGAAATACGGGATTATGTTAAAGGAACCAAACCTACAAATTATTGGCATTCCTGCTAGAGAAGGAGAAAAACAACCAGGAAAACATATTTGAGGGAATAATTCAAGAAAATTTCCCTGATCTTGCTAGTAAAGTAGACATTCAGTTACAAGAAATTCAGAGAACACTGTGAGATACTATACAAAGTTAGCATCACCAAGGCTTAGGGTCACCAAACAGTCCAAGGTCAGTGCTGAAGTAAAAATCTTAAAGGCAACTAGAGGAAAAAAGGCAGATCACATACAAAGGGAACCCCATCAGACTAACAACAGACTTCTCAGTGGCCTATTTTCAGCATTCTTAAAGAAAAGAAATTCCAACCAAGAATTGTGTATCCTGTCAAACTAAGCTTCATAAGTGAAGGAGAAATAAAATATTTTCCAGACAAGCAAACACTAAAGGAATTCATTAGCACTAAACCGGCCTTACAAGAGCTCTTTAAGGGAATGGAAGAATGGTACAAAAACACACTAAAGTACATAGCCCATAGAACCTATAAAGTATCCACGTGATAGAAACTGAAAAGCAGCCGCTAAGAACTTCACATAGGATCAAAACCTCATGTACCAATATTAACCTTGAATATAAGTGGCCTAAGTGCCTCACTTAAAAGGCACAGAGTGGCAGTTGGATAAAAAACAAGACCCATCTCTCTGCTGTCTTCAGGAGACCCATCCCATGCATGATGACACCTATGGGCTCAAAGTAAAGGGTTGGAGAAAGATTTATCATGCAAACAAAACAAAACAAAAGCAGAAGTTGCTATTCTTAGATAAAACAAACTTGAAACCAACAATAGATAATTATAAAGTGTTCAACAAGAAGACTTAACTGTCCCAAATATATGTGCACCAACGCTAGAGCACCCAGATTCATAAAACAAATACTTCCACAGCTATGAAAAATCTTAAGACAGCTACACAATAATAGTGGGAGACTTCAACTCCCCCACTATTATTGAGCTAACCCAGTCAGACAAAAATAAACAACAAAGAATTTAGGCCAGGCATGGTGGTTCATGTCTATAATCCCACCACTTTGGAAGGTCAATCCAAGAGGATTGCTTGAGCTGAGGAGTTTGAGACCAGCCTGGGCAACATAATGAAACCTCTCTACAAAAATCTTAAAACTTAGCCAGGCGTTGTGGTGTGTGCCTGTAGTCCCAGCTACTCAAAAGGCTGAGGAAGGAGGAAGACAGCAGACAGCCAAGTCTTGTTTTTTATCCAGCTTGCCATCGTGTGCTTTTTAAATGAAGCCTGTGGGCCATTTATATTTAGGGTTAATATTGGTACATAAGGTTTTGAGCCTGTCATGAAGTTCTTAGCTGGCTCCTTGCCGTTTCTGTCATATGTTAGACACAGTGTTAGATTATCAAGGCAGAAAACTAACAAATTCTGGACTTAAATGGACACTGACCAGTTGGACCTAATAGACATCTACAGAACATTCCACCCATCAGCCACAGAATATTTATTCTTTTCAGCTGCATACAGAGCATACTCCAAGATCAAGCACATGCTTGCCCATAAAGCAAATCTCAATAAATTTTTTAAAATCAAAATCATACCAGTCATACTCATGGGCCACAGTAGAATAAAAATAGAAATCAGAACTCGGGACATCTCTCAAAACTACATAATTATATAGAAATTAAACAACTTGCTTTTGACATCACTTTTAGGTAAACAGTGAAAAATTAAGGCAGCAATAATAAAAATTCAAATAAATGAAAATGAACAACATACCAAGATATCTGGCATGCAGCAAAAGCAGTGTTAAGAGGAAAGTTTGTAGTGCTAACCACCTATCTCAAAAATTTAGAACTATCTCAAAATAATGACTTAACATCACACTGAGAGGAATTAGGAAAAACAAGAATGAACTAACCTCAAAGCTAGCAGAAGAAAAGAAATAACTAAAATCAGAGCAGAACTGTACAAAATTGAGACCAAAAAATTTGTACAATGAATCAGTGAAACCAAGCATTGGCTCTTGGAAAGGAAAAACAAGATCGATAGACCACTAGCTAGATGAACAGAAAAAGGAGAAAAGATCTAAATAAGCACAAGTAGAAGCAACAAAGGTGACATTACAATTGATCTTGTAGAAATACAAAAGATCCTCAGAAGACCTCTATGCACACAAACTGGAAAATCTAGAGGAAATGGATAAATTCCTGGTCTCCCAAGATTGAATCGGGAAGAAATTGACACCCTGAACGGACTGATATGTTCCGTAATTGAACAGTAATAAAAAACCTACCAACCAGTAAAAGCCCTGGACCAGATGGATTTATAGCTGAATTCTGCCAGATGTACAAAGAAGAACTGTTACCAATCCTACTGGAACTATTCCAAAAAACCAAGAAGGAGTGAACAATGCCTCCCTTACTCATTCTGCAAAACCCGTGTTATCCTGATACCAAAACCTGGAAAACATGCAACGAAAAAACTACAGGCTATTATTACTGACAAACATAGATGGAAAAATCCTCAACAAAATACTTGCAAACTGAATCCAGCAGCATACCAAAAAATTAATTCACCATAATCAAATAGGCTTCACTCCTGGGAAAGGTTGGTTCAACATTAACAAATCAGTAAATGTCATTCACCACATAAACAGAATTTAAAACAAAAAAGGTGATCATTTTGATAGATGCTGAAAAAGTATTCAGTAAAATCGAACATCCCTTCATGATAAAAAAAGAAAAAAAAAAAACAACCCTCAATAAACTGCATTGAAGGAACATACCTCAAAAGAGTAAGAGCCATCTATGACAAACCCACAGCCAGTGTCATACCAAACAGGCAAAAGCTGGAAACATTCCCCTTGAGAACTGGAACAGGAGAAGGATGCCCAGTCTCACTATTCCTATTCATCATAGTACTGGAAGTCTTAGCCAGAGCAATCAGGCAAGAGCAATATATAAAAGGCATCCAAATAGTAAAAGAAGTTCAGTATCTCTCTTTACTGATGATATGATTCTACACCTAGAAAACTCTAAGGACTCCACCAGACAACTCCTGGAACTGATAAATTACTTCAGTAAAGTTTCAGTATTCAAAATTAATGCACAAAAATCAGTAGCATTTCTATAGACCAATAACATTCAAGCTGAGAGCCAAATCAAGAACGCAGTCCAATTTACAATAGACACACACACACAAAATAACTAGGAATACAGCTAACTAAGGAGGTGATAGATCTCTACAAGGAGAATTACTAAACGCTGCTAAAAGTAATCATATATCATACAAACAAATGGGTAAACATTCCATGCTCACGGATTGGAAGACTAAATATTGTTAACATGGCCATACTGCCCAACACAATCTATAGATTTAATGCTATTCCTATCAAACTGCCAATGTCATTATTCACAGAATTGGAAAAAACTATTCTAAAATTCATATGGAACCAGAAAAGAGCCCAAATAGCCAAGGCAATTCCAAGAAAAAGAACAAATCTGAAGGCATCATATTACCCAACTTTACACTATACTACAAGGCTACAGTAACCAGAGTTGCATGGAACTGATACAAAATAGACACATAGATTAATGGAACAGAATAGAGAACCCAGAAATAAAGCCACACACCTACAACCGTTTTAGCTTTGACAAAGTTGACAAAAATTAGTGGGGAAAGGATCCTCGATTCAATAAATGGTCCTGGGATAGCTGGCTAGCCATATGCAAACAAATGAAACTGGACCCCTACTTTTCACCATATTCAAAACTTAACACAAGATGGATTAAACAGTTAAGTATAAGACTTAAAACTATAAGAATTCTAGAAGAAAATCTAGGAAACACCATTCTGGACATCAGTCTTGGGAAATAATTTATGGCTAAGACCTCAAAAGCAATTGCATCAAAAACAAAAATTGACAAGTGGGACCTAATTAATTAAACTAAAGAGCACAGCAAAAGAAACTCGCAACAGGGTAAACACACAGCCTACAGAATATACAGAAAATATTCACAAGCTATACATCCGACAAAGTTCTAGTATCCATAAGTAGCAAACCAAGTAAAGAATAAATAACCCCATTAAAAAGTAGGCAAACGACATTAACAGGTACTTCTCAAAAGAAGACACACAGGCAGCCACCAAGCATATAAAGAAATGTTCAACATTACTAATCCTTAGATAAGTGCAAATCAAAACCACAAGGAGACACCATCTCGTACCAATTAGAACGGCTATTATTAAAAAGTCAAAAAACAGCAGATGCTGGCGAGGCTGAGGAGAAAAGGAAATGCGTATACACTGTTAGTGGGGATGTAAAGTAGTTCAGCCCCTTTGGAAAGCAGTTTGTAGATGTTTCAAAGAACTTAGAACTGCCATTCAACCCAGCAATCCCATTACTGGGTACCTGTCCAAAGGAAAATAAATCGTTCTACCAAAAAGACACATGTATGTTCATTGCGGCACTATTCATAATAGCAAAGATGTAGAATTAGCCTAGGTGTCCATCAGTGGTGGATTGGTTAAAGAAAATGTGGTACCTATATAAACCATGGAATACTATGCAGCGATTAAAAATGAAATCAGGCCCTTTGCAGCAAGATGGACTCAGCTGGAGGCCAAGCAAACTAACACAGAAGCAGGAAACGAAACACTGCATGTTCTCACTTGTAAGTGGGAGCTAAACATTGGGTACTAATAGACATAAAGATGGCAGCAAGAGACGCTGGGGACTTCTAGAGGGGAGAGGGAAGGGTTGAAAAACTATCTGGTACTATACTCACTACCTGGGTAATGGGATCAGTCATACCCCCAACTTCAGCATTACTTGATACACCAGTGTTGTAACCAATCTGCATGTGTACCCTTGAATCTAAAATAAAAGCTAAAATTCTTTAAAAAAATATTCAATTAAATTTATCTTAGGCATATTTGCATCTAAAAATTGCTTAATTGGAAAAAGTTGTAATTGTTACAAGAAAATATTGTAATAATTCTAAATTGCTTATTTTTGATCTTTATATCTGCATAGTTTTTGAAACGTGGATATCAATTGCCTATATTATCTAAATAACATTTTTGTTATTTTAGGGCACGTTAAATGATCGCACGAATGCAATTGATTTTCTAATGGATAGGAATAATGTTGTACCCCGTATAAATTCTTTGATTTTGCATGCTAACCAGCAGTACCTCAATTTAATATCTACATCAGGTAAAATAATCCTATACTGTTCTACAAATGCTTATTGAGTTGTGAATGCTTTATTTATATTTAACATTTAATTTGAAATTTTTCAGTAACTGCTGATGTTGAAGATTACTCTACTTTCTTTTTCTTGGATTCACAAGATAAGAGTGCTGTAATTGCGAAGAACATGTATTATTTAACCCAAGACGGTAATAAGCATATTTTATTTACCTGAATTCTTAAAGTGATAGAAACTTGTAATTTTCATAAGGCAGTTGTATAATAAATTTTAATATGTTTTTATTTTTGAGTAGAGGCCTAGATTTCAATTTTAGAGTTCGTGAATTTTTTAGTATTTAATGTGTGCTGAGAAAACAATGCCATCTATTCTAGCTTTATCTTATTTTTGCCTTTTTTAAAGTAAACAATTTTCACCTTTTTAAGAAAAGAATAAAATCTTTTCAGTACTATGTAAACTATCTTATAATGTATAAAGTACAATTACCACATCATAGAAGATAATAATTCTTCTGCATTCTGATTAAATAACATGCAATGTTTTGCTTAAGGTAGGGGTTACAACCAGAAGAGAGGAGACCAAGACAGTAACACACTTGGGAAAAAGATTTAGCCAAAACCGAGAAGTCTGCTGTGGCACTATAGATTTGTTAGGGTACAATTAACTATTCAGATAGATGAATATAATTCAAATTTGGTTGGTTTTTGTTTTGCTTTGTTTTGTTTGGCCTGCTTTGCTCTAGAAATAAAAACGAGCCAATGAGTAAAAGATTAAAGAAGGCTGATTTTGGTCTCAGTAGAGAAGTGGTAATTTTCTAACAGAGTGCATTAAACAGATGGAATGAACTGTGTTGTAAGGGGCAAACTTTTATATAGGAGAGAGATTTAAAGCAAAGGCCACACAACCAGTTCTTGTAAATGCTGTAGATTAAATCAGAGTTTCTACCAGATGGCTCCTGGATTACTGTCTAACAGATTCCATGATTTTATGTTCATAAAGGAGTCTGGCTACATATTGCTGTTTTCTGTATCTACTGGTGAGCTTGATTGTTATGGTTTTACATATACGTGGGATATAAATGTTTTTTTTTTTAACAAATGTAGCTAGAAGGCAGATTTGCTTACCAACACTGGGAGTTTTACGTAAGCTTATATAATGAGTTACTCTTCTAGCTGGAAGCTTTATATACGCTTATATAATGAATTACCCTTGTAGCGTTTTTATATGTAATTTTATATGTATTTATTTTGTATGTATATATATGTACATGCATATATACATTCACACATAAAATTTTAACAATCTTTGCTAATTTTCAGAAATATTATTTTAATATATTTGTTTTTTTTTAATGTGTTCCCCTGCTTTTGTTTTATTTTAAAAAAGAGTTAATTTGAGTAAACTGTTTGAAACTTTCAGATGACAGTAAAATTTCTGCAGTCACTCTCTGGATTATTGCAGATTTTGATAAGCCTTCTGGGAGAAAACTTCTTTTTAATGCATTAAAGCACATGGTGAGTACCTAGATATTCTTACCAACAGTTTTAATTTATTTCAATTTAAGGAAAGCAATATGAAGAACATGCTTTAAATATTTTCCCCTCCATGTTGATGTTTTAATTAAGTAGACTAAGGAAGGAATTCAGATTTAGTCTTCATGTAAAATAGGTAACTTTGCTCAGAAAAAGAAAAACCTACCTGTTTTCTATGACTTGTGACATATATTCTCTGGTAGCCCTTGTGATCAGACATACAAATACCTCATATTGATTACAGATAGGGTATTAAACAAAGTAAATAACTCTAGACCCTACCACCACTTCAGTGACCCGAAATCCACTATTTACCAACAATAGCTAGTAATAGCAATTTTTGGTCACATAATTAAGCAGCACTTTCTTTCCCTGGTTCTTTAAGAAAAACTAAGTAAATTTATTTCAATGAAGACTATTTTAAGCCTTAAGTCAACATTAAATGTCTTGTTATTAATTATAAACCAGTATACTTCAAGAGTATACATTATATAAAAGTAGTGTTTCATAACTGTCTGTATTTCTAAGTTAACATATGTTTATATAGATAAAATACTTAAGAAGCATAAACCAAAATATTTTATGAAATTATTTTTATATTAGCTAAGTATAAATTTATTGCTGTATAAATTTGTTTACCACTTGGTAGTAAACAATGAACATTTATCTTAACAGTTTCTGAGGTTCCAGAATTTAGGAGCAACTTACCTGAGTGGTTCTACCTTAGATTCTTTTATAAGGCTATAGTTAAGATTTTGGTTATAGTTGCAGTGATCCGAAGGCTTCACTGGAGCAGGAGGACAAGCTTCTAAAATGACTCACTCACATGCCACTGCAGGAGTCCTCAGTGTTTCATTGGCTTTTAGCAGAGTGCTTCATTCCATTGCCACATAGACTTCTTTTTGGTGTTACTTAAGTGCCCTCACTTAATATGATGGGAAGATTGCATGAGGCCAGGAGTTCAAGCCCAGTCTGGGCAACGGAACAAGACTCTGTCTCTAAAAAAAAAAATTTTGTTTAAACAATTAGCCAGATGTGGTGATGCACACCTGTAGTCCCAGTTATTTGAGAGACTGAGGTGGGAGGATCACTTGAGCCCAGGAGTTTGAGACTGCAGTGAGCTGTGATCACACCATTGTACTCTAGCCTGGGTAATAGAGTGAGACCCCAATAATTAGTCAGTGGAGAAAAGAACGTACTGAACATAAGAGTTGTTAACATTTGTAGACTCCTGATAATTTTTAAGAAATGACTTTCCAAATGGCTGTTAATTTTCATAGTTTTTGAGGGGATCTGTCACATCACAGTATTGAAAGCCTTGATTTTTGTTATACCTAATTCTTTCTGCCAATTTAAAAAACAAAGATAGTTTCTTTTTTTAAATTATTATTTGTTTTTCTTTTGAGACAGGGTCTCGCTCTGTCATCGAGGCTGGAGTGCAATGGTGTGATCTCGGCTCACCACAGCACCCAACTCTTGGGCTCAAGCAGTCCTCCCACCTCAGCCTCCCGGGCAGGTTGGGATTGCAGGTGCATGCCATCACACCCAGCTAATTTTTGTATTTTTTGTAGAGATGGGAGTTTTGCCATGTCATCCAGGCTGGTGTCAAACTCGCGAGCTCTAGTGATCAGCTCGCCTCAGCTTCCCAAAGTGCTGAGATTACAGGCATGAGCCACTGTGCCTGGCCAAAGATGGCTTCTTATTTGTATTTATTTGATAAGTAGTTACAGGGAAATTTTTTCTTTCAATATGACTTCATTTATTTTTAGCTTAGATTCAGGGGGTGCATGTGGAGATTTGTTACATGGGCATACTGTGTGATGCTGAGGTCGGAGCTTCTAATGATTCTGTTGTCCAAGTAGCAAACATAGTACCTGATAGGTAGTTTTTCAACTCTCGTGGCCCCCCTTTCTCCCTCTCCATCCCCTTTTGGAGTCCCCAGTGTCTACTCACATATTTGTGTCCCTGTTTAGCTCCCACATAAGTGAGAACATGCAGCATTTAATTTTCTGGTTTTGTTAGTTCACTTAGAATAATGGCTTCCAGCGAAGCCCATGTTGCTGCAAAGGACACAATCTCATTCTATCAATCAATGTGTAGATTGATTTCGATCTGTACATATTGTGTAGTATTCCATGGTATATATGAGTCACATTTTCTTTATTCAGTCTACCATTGATGGCACCTAGGTTGATTCCATGTCTTTG
Organism: Theropithecus gelada; assembly: GCF_003255815.1. Taxonomy (NCBI): domain Eukaryota; kingdom Metazoa; phylum Chordata; class Mammalia; order Primates; family Cercopithecidae; genus Theropithecus; species Theropithecus gelada. The sequence goes on along the minus strand of NC_037685.1, from coordinate 35,139,947 downwards.
CCATTGTGAGTAGTACTGTGATAAACATGAGTGCAGGTACCTTTTTTGGTAGAATGATTTATTTTTCTTTGGATATATACCCAGCAATGGAATTGTTGAGTCAAATGGTAATTCTGTTTTTAGTTCTCTGAGAAATCTCCAAACTGCTTTTCACAGTGGCTGAACTAATTTTCATTCCCACTGTGTTTAGGCATTCCCTTTTTCTCTGCAACCTTGCGAGCATCTGTTATTTTTTGACTTTTTAATAATACCAATTCTGACTAGTATGAGATGGTATCTCATTGTGTTTTTGATTTGCATCTCTCTGATGAGTAGTGATATTGAGCATTTTTTCATGTTTGTTGGCTGCTTGTATGTCTTCTTCTTAGAAGTGCCCATATCCTTTGCTCACTCTGTAATGGGTTTGTTTTTGTCTTCTTGATTTGTTTATGGAACATTTTTCTATGTTTATTAGCCAGTTATGGTTCTTTTCTGAATAAGTATTTTTCTGTAACATCGTGTAGTGCTCCTGAGGAAAAAAAAAGTCACAGTGTGAATCTTTACCCACTATTCTGTCCTTCCAAGTGGGAGAGGCATGCTAACACTGCTTCCTATCCACTATCTGGAAAACAGCAACAACAACAACAAAAACACTGTCACCACCTTTTTTCAACTTTTAAGAGTACGTGTAGGATGTGCAGGTTTGTTACACAGATAAACGTATACTATGGTAGTTTGCTACACAGATCATCCCATTGCCTAGATATTAAGCCCTGTGTCCCTTAGCTATTCTTCCTGAGGCTCTCCCTCCCCACACCCCCCACCCCCAACAGACCACAGTGTGTGTTGTTTCTGCCATTTTGTCCATGTGTTCTCATCATTCAACTCCCACTTAAAAGTGAGAATATGTGGTGTTTGGTTTTCTGTTCCTGTGTTAATTTGCTGAGGATAATGGCTTCCAGCTCCTTCCGTGTCCCTGCAAAGGACATGATTTCATTCCATTTTATGGCTGTATAGTATTCCATGGTGTATATGTACCACATTTTCTTTATCCAGTCTGTCATCGATGGGCATTTAGGTTGATTCTATGTCTTTGCTATTGTGAATAGTGCTGCAATGAACATACACATTCTGTATCCTTGTAATATTTAACGGAATGGTTTATATTCCTTTGGGTATATACCCAGTAATGGGATTGCTGGGTCAAATGGTAATTTTGTTTTCAGTTCTTTGAGAAATCTCCAAACTGCTTTTCATAGTGGCTGACCTAATTTTTATTCCCAATGTGTTTAAGCATTCTCTTTTCTCTGCAACCTCGCCAGCATCTGTTCTTTTTTGACTTTTTAGTAATGGCCATTCTGACTGGCATGAGATGTTATCTCATTGTGGTTTTGATTTGCATTTCTCTAATGATCAGTGATGTGGAGCTTTTTCCTCATATTTGTTGGCCACATGTATATCTTCTTTTGAGAAGAGTCTGTTTATGTACTTTGTCCACTTTTTAATGGGGTCGTTTGTTTTTTTCTTGTAAATTTAAATTCCTTGTAGACTCTGGATATTAGACCTTTGTCAGATGGATAGATGGGAGAAATTTTTTCCCATTTCATAGATTATGTGTTCTCTCTGATGATAGTTTCTTTTGCTGTGCAGAAGCTCTTTAGTTTAATTAGTAATATATCCCATTTGCCAATTTTTGCTTTTATTACAACTGCATTTGGCATTTTTGTCATGAAATCCTTGCCCATGTCTATGTCCTGAATAGTATTGGCTAGATTCTCTTCTAGAGTTTTAATAGTTTTTGGTTTTACATTTAAGTTTTTCATTCATCTTGAGTCAGTATTTGTATAAGGTATAAGGAAGGGGTCCAGTTTCAGTTTTCTGCATATGGCTAGCCAGCACTTCCAGCACCATTTATTAAATAGGGAACCCTTTCCCCATTGCTTGCTTTTGTCAGTTTTGTTGAAGATCAGATGGTTGTAGATGTGTGATCTTATTTCTGAGTTCTCTGTTCTGTTCCATTGGTCTATGTGTCTGTTCTTGTATCAGTACCATGCCATCTTGGTTACTGTAGCCTTGTATATTTTGAAGTTGGGTGGCATGATACCTCCAGCTTTATTCTTTTTTCTTAGGATTAGCTTTACTATTCGGGCTCTTTTTTTGGTTCCATATGAATTTTAAAATCACTTTTTCTAAATATATGAAGAATATCAATATTTAATGGGAATAGCTTTGCATCTATAAATTACTTAGGGCAGTATGGCCATTTTCATGATGTCGATTCTTCCTATCCATGAGCATGGAATGTTTTTCCATTTGTTTGTGTCCTCTTTGATTTCCTTTGAGCAGTGGTTTGTAATTCTCCTTGAAGAGATTCTTCACTTCCCTTGTTAGCTGTATTCCTAGGTATTTGATTCATTTTGTAGCAATTGTGAATGGGATGGCTCTGCCTACTTGTTGTTGGTGTTGGTGTATAGGAATGCTAGAGATTTTTGCACATTGATTTTGTATCCTGAGACTTTGCTGAAGTTGCTTATCAGCTTAAGAAGCTTTTGGGCTGAGATGATGGGGTTTTCTAGATAAAAGATCATGTTATCTGCAAACAAAGATAATCTGACTTCCTCTCTTCCTATTTGAATATTCTTTCTTTCTTTCTCTTGCCTGATTGCCCTGGCCAGAACTTTCAATACTGTGTTGAATAGGAGTGGTGAGAGAGGGCATCCTTGTGTTGTGCCAGTTTTCAAGGGGAATGCTTCCAGCTTTTGCCCATTCAATATGACATTGGCTGTGAGTTTGTCATATATGGCTTTTATGATTTTGAGGTATGTTCCTTTAGTACCTGGTTTATTGAGAGTTTTTAACATGAAGGGATATCTTATTTTATCAAAGGCCTTTTCTGAATTGATTGAGATAATCATGTGGTTTTGTCTTTAGTTCTGTTTATGTGATGAATCACATTTATTGATTTGTGTATGTTGAACCAACCTTGCATACTGGGGATGAAGCCAACTTGATCCTGATGGATAAGCTTCTTTATGTGCTGCTGAATTTGGTTTGCTAGTAGTTTATTGAGGATTTTTGCAATGATGTTCATCAAGGATACTGGCATGAAGTTTTTCCTTTTTTGTTGTATTTCTGCCAGGTTTTGGCATCAGGATGATGCTGGCCTCGTAGAATGAGTAAGGGAGGAATCAGTCCCTCTTCAATTTTTTGGAATAGTTTCAGTAGAAATCGTACCAGCTCTTCATTGTACCTCTGGTAGAATTCAGCTGTGAATCCATCTGGTCCTAGGCTTTTTTGGTTGGTAGGCTATTTATTCCTGCCTCAATTTCAGAACTTGTTGGTTCTGATGCCCCGTATCATTGCTGATTGTGTTTATTGGATTCTTCTCTCTTATTCTTTATCAGTCTAGCTAGTGGTCTATTTTACTAATTTTTTCTAAAAACAGATCCTGTATTGGTTGATTTTTTTGAAGAGTTTTTCGTGTGTCTAACTCTTTCAGTTCAGCTCTGATTATGGTTATTTCTTGCCTTCTGCTAGCTTTGGAGTTTGTTTGCTCTTGGCTCTCAAGTTATTTTAATTGAGATGTTAGATTGTTAACTTGAGATCTTTCTCGCTTTTTGATGTGGGCATTTAGTGCTATAAATTTTTTTATTAACACTGCTTTAGTTGCATCCCAGAGATTCTGGTACATTGTCTCTTTGTTCTTACTAGTTTCAATGTACTTCTTGATATTTCTGCCTTAATTTCATTATTTACTCAAGAGTTATTCAGGAGCAGGTTGTTCAGTTTTCATGTAGTTGTGTGGTTTTGAGTGAATTTCTTAAACTTCAGTTCCACTTCTTTTGCATTTGCTGAGGAACGTTTTACTTCCAATTATGTGATCAATTTTAGAGTAAGTGTCATGTGGCATTGAGAAGAATGTATATTCTGTTGGGTTTTGATGGAGATTTCTGTAAATATATATCAAGTCTACTTGATCCTGAATATCTTTGTTAATTTTCTGTCTCAATTATCTGTCTAATATTGTTAGTGGGGTGTTAAGGTCTCTCACTATTATTGTGTGGGAGTCTAAGTCTCTTTGTAGGTCTCTTAAGAATTTGCTTTATGAATCTGGGTGCTTCTGTATTGGGTGCATGTATATTTAGGATAGTTAGCTTTTCTTGAATTGAACCCTTTATAATTATGTAACGTTCTTTTTTAATCTTTGTTGCTTTTTTCTGTTTTCCATTTGCTCATAAATTTTCCTCCATCTCTTTATTTTGAGCCTATGTGTGTCTTTCCATGTGAGATGGATCTCTTGAAGACAGTGTGTTGATGGGTCTTCACTGTTTACACGGCTTGCCATTCTTTGTCTTTTACTTGGGGCATTTAACCCATTTACATTTAAGGTTAGTATTGTTATGTGTGAATTTGATGCTGTCATCATGATGCTAGCTGGTTATTTTGCAGACTTGTTTATGTGGTTGATTCATAGTGTCACTGGTCTGTGTACTTCAGTGTGTATTTGTTGTGGCTGCTAATGGTTTTTCCTTTCCATACTTAATGCTTCCTTCAGAAGCTCTTGCAAGGCAGGCCTGATGGTGATGAATTCCCTCAGCATTTGCTTTTCCTTGCTTATGAAGCTTAGTTTGGCCAGATATGAAATTCTGGAAATTTTTTTCTTGGAGAATTCCTTCAGAATTCTTTTCTTTAAGAAATGAATTGGGAATTCTTTAAGAATGTTGAAAATTGGCCCCAATCTCTTCTGGCTTGTAGGGTTTCAGCTGAGAAGTCTGCTGTTAGTCTGATGGGCTTCCCTTTGTGGATGACCTAGCCTATCTCTCTGGCTGCCCTCTAACATTTCTTCTTTCATTTCAACCTTGGAGAATCTGATGATTATATGTCTTGTGGTTGATCTTTTCATGGAGGATCTTACTGGGGTTCTCTGCATTTCCTGAATTTGAATGTTGGCCTTTCCTTCTAGGTTGGGGAAGTTCTCCTGGATGATATCTTCAAGTATGTTTTTCAACTTGGTTCTGTTCTCCCTGTTTCTTTCAGGTACCCCATCAGTCATAGGTTTGCTCCTTTTACATAATCCCATAGTTCTCGGAGGTTTTGCTTGTTCCTTTTCATTCTTTTTTCTTTCATGTTGTCTACCTGCCTTATTTCAGCAAGATAATTTTCAAGTTCTGAAATTTTTTTGCTCTGCTTGGTCTGTTCAGTTATTGATACTTGTGGTTGCATTGTGAAGTTCTCATGTTGTGTTTTTCAGTTCCATCAGGTCATTTGTATTCCTCTCTAAACTGATTGTTCTGGCTTACAGCTCCTGTAGTGTTTTATCATAGTGCTTAGCTTCTTTGCATTGGGTCAGAACATGCTCCTTTAGCTTAGCAAAGTTCCTTATTACTCTAACCTTCTGAAGCCTACTTCCATCATTTCAGCCATCTCAGCCTCGGCCCAGTTCTGTCCCCTTAGGGGAGAGATGTTGCAGTCATTTGGAGGAGAAGAGATACTCTGGCCTTTTGAGTTTTCAGCATTTTTGCTTGGATTTTTTTCTCATCTTTGATTTCTGAGGTTGCTGACGTTTGAATGGGGTTTTTGTGGGGTCCTTTTTGTTGATGATAATTTTGTTGCTTTCTGTTTGTTTTTAACGGTCAAGCCACTCTTCTGTAGGGCTGCTGCAGTTTGCTGAGGGTCCACCCCAGACCCTACTTGCTTCTCTTTTTCCTGTACCCAGAGGTATCACCAGTGAAGGCTGCAAAACAACAAAGATGGCAGCCAGGTCATTCCGGAAGCTCTGTCCTAGAGGGGTACAGACCTATTGCCAGTCCAAACACACCTACAGCAAGTGGCTGGAGACCCTTGTTGTGAGGTCTTATGTAGATAGGAAGAATGGGATCAGGGACCTGCTTAAATAGGCAGTCTGGCTGCTTTTTGGTAGAGCAGGTGTGCTATGTTGGGGTGGATCCTTTCTCACCCGGACTGTTTGGACTCTCCAAAGCCGGCTGACTGGAACAGCTGAGTCAACCAAACTGCAGAGATGGTAGACGCTCCTCCCACTGGGAACTCTGTCTCAGGAAGAGATCAAAGCTCTGTCTTTGTAATCCTGGCTGGCGTGGCTGAAGCCTCTGCAGAGAGGTCCCCCCCAGTGAAGAGGAATGGCTGGGGTGCTGCTTAAAGAAGCAGTCTGGCCATGATCAGGCAGAGCAGCTATGCTCTGTTGGCGGGGGAGCCTTCCTTGTCTGGACTGTTTGGACTCTCCAAAGCTGGCAGGCTAGAACAGCTGAGTTGACCAATCTGTAGAGATGGTCGCCACCCTCCGCCGGAAGCCCTGTCCCAGGGAGAGATTGGAGCTCTGTCCTTATAACCCTGGCTGGAGTGGCTAAAACTTCCACAGGGATAAGTGTATTTTTTGTGTCTAAATAAGTATGTCCTTTTCATATGTAATCTATTTATTATTCGTTTACTGTCTAAGTATTTGAGTGACTGTGTTCTCCCTTCTGGGGATATATTAGTTTACAATATTAAGGTATTTTCTCTTGTGCAGGTTAAATTTTAGCAGGAGTAGTGTGGATAGGGAGACAGACAATAAGTGATAGACATATATGTAAGTTGAGTTACATGTCAAGAAGGTGAGAAATGCTGTGGAAAAAGAAAAAGAACTTGTAATCCCAGCACTTTGGGAGGCCGAGACGGGCGGATCACGAGGTCAGGAGATCGAGACCATCCTGGCTAACCCGGTGAAACCCCGTCTCTACTAAAAAATACAAAAAAAAACTAGCCGGGCGAGGTGGTGGGCGCCTGTAGTCCCAGCTACTCGGGAGGCTGAGGCAGGAGAATGGCGTAAACCCGGGAGGCGGAGCTTGCAGTGAGCTGAGATCCGGTCACTGCACTCCAGCCTGGGCGACAGAGCGAGACTCCGTCTCAAAAAAAAAAAAAAAAAAGAACTGGGTAAGGGAAACTCAGGAGCAGAGAGTCAGATTGCAGGCAGATTACAATTTTAAATAAGGTTGGCAGGATATGCCTCATTGAGAAGATGACATTTCAGCAATGACCTCAAGGAACTGAGGGAATTAACAATTCAAATACTGAGGGAAAATATATTCCCACCAGAGTGTCTAGCTGATGCAGAGGTTCTAATGCAAGAACATACTTTAAGTAAGAAGACAGCAAAGTGTATGGCTAGAACACAGCAAGGGGAAGAGATGAGATAACAGAAGAATGAGGTGCCAGATATCAGGCTTGTAGGTGTTACGATTCTATCATTGACCCGTAGAAGCATTTTGCAGATTAATATTTTGCATGTCATTTTACATTTTGACATCATTTAAATTAGTATGTGATGTTCTTGACAGTTAAAAAATGTCTATATTAGAACTATCAGTCTTTTAAAATTTCTTCATAATTTTTATATTTAAGAGTTTTGTGGGGAGTTTTTTGTTTGTTTTTGTTTTTTTGTTTTTGTTTTTTTGAAAGAGTCTCTCTCAATCACCCTGGAGTGCAGTGGTGCAGTCTCGGTGGAGTGCAGTGGTGCAGTCTCGGCTCACTGCACCCTCCACCTCCTGGGTTCAAGTGATTCTCCTGCCTCTGCCTCCCATGTGCTTGGGATTACAGGTGTGCACCACCATGCCCAGCTAATTTTTGTATTTTTTTTTTAGTAGAGATGGATTTTCACCATCATGGCCACGGTGGTCTCGAAATCCTCACCTCAGGTGATCCGCCTGCCTCAGCCTCCCAAAGTGCTGGGATTATAGGCAGGAGCCACTGTGCCCAGCAATTTAGAGTTTTAATTCTATTAATTATCCTTTCTGTATATTTTAATTCTCTCCTTTCGTAGCTTGCTTTCTTCTGCCTTTGTAAATATAAGCAGATGCCAGTAGTTTTAAGAAACTTTATAGTAGTTGTAAGGAATATTTTAACACTTTGAATATATCGTTTCATTGCCTTCTTTTTTTTAAAATTATACTTTAAGTTCTAAGATACATGTGTACAATGTGCAGGTTTGATACATAAGTATACATGTGCCATGATGGTTTGCTGTACCCATCAACTTATCATTTACATTAGGTATGTCTTTTAATGCTATCCCTCCCCCAGACTCCCAGCCCCCAGCAGGCCCCAGTGTGTGATGTTCTCCGCCCTGTGTCCAAGTGATCTCATTGTTCAATTCCCACCTATGAGTGAGAACATGCAGTGTTTGGTTTTCTGTCCTTATGATAGTTTCCTGAGAATGATGGTTTCCAGCTTCATCCATGTCCCTGCAAAGGACATGAACTCATCCTTTTTTATGGCTGCATAGTATTCCATGGTATATATGTGCCACATTTTCTTAATCCAGTCTATCATTGATGGACATTTGGGTTGGTTCCAAGTCTTTGATATTGTGAATAGTGCCGCAATAAACATAAATGTGCATGTGTCTTTATAGTAGCATGATTTATAATCCTTTGGGTATATATGCAGTAATGGGATTGCTGGGTCAAATGGTAATTCTAGTTCTAGATGCTTGAGGAATCACCACACTGTCTTCCACAATGGTTGAACTAATTTACAGTCCCACCAGCAGTGTAAAAGCGTTACTATTTCTCCATATCCTCTCCAGCACCTGTTGTTTCCTGACTTTTTAATGCTCGCCATTCTAACTGGCGTGAGATGGTATCTCATTGTGGTTTTGATTTGTACTCCTCTGATAACCAGTGATGATGAGCATTTTTTCATGTGTCTGTTGGCTGCATAGATGTCTTCTTTTCAGAAGTGTGTGTTCATTTCCTTTGCCCACTTTTTGATGGGTTTGTTTTTTTCTTGTAAATTTGTTTAAGTTCTTTGTAGATTCTAGATATTAGCCCTTTGTCAGATGGGTAGATTGCAAAAATTTTCTCCCATTCTGTAGATTACCTGTTTACTCTGATGGTGGTTTCTTTTGCTGTGCAGAAGCTCTTTACTTTAATTAGATCCCATTTGTCTATTTTGGCTTTTCTTGCCATTGCTTTTGGTGTTTTAGTAATGAAGTCCTTTCCCATGGCTATGTCCTAAATGGTATTGCCTACGTTTTCTTCTAGGGTTTTTATGGTTTTAGGTCTAACATTTAGGTCTCTAATCCATCTTGAGTTAATTTTTGTATAAGGTGTAAGGAAGGGATGCAATTTCAGCTTTCTGCATATGGCTAGCCAGTTTTCCCAGCACCATTTATTAAATAGGGACTCCTTTCCCCATTTCTTGTTTTTGTCAGGGTTGTCAAAGATCAGATGGTTGTAGATGTGTGGTGTTATTTCTGTGGTCTCTGTTCTGTTCCATTGGTCTGTCTCTCTGTTTTGGTACCAGTACTGTGCTGTTTTGGTTACTGTAGCCTTGTAGTATAGTTTGAAGTTAGGTAGCATGATGCCTCCAGCTTTGTTCTTTTTGCTTAGGATTGTCTTGGCGGTTGCAGACTCTGTTTGGGTTCCATATGAAGTTTAAAGTAGTTTTTTCCAATTCTGTGAAGAAAGTCATTGGTAGCTTGATGGGGATGGCATTGATCTATAAATTACTTTGGGCAGTATGGCTATTTTCGTGATACTGATTCTTCCTATCCATGAGCATGGAATATTCTTCCATTTGTTTGTGTCCTCTTTTATTTCTTTGAGCAGTGGTTTGTAGTTCTCCTTGAAGAGGTCCTTCACATCCCTTGTAAGTTGGATTCCTAGGTATTTTATTCTCTTTGTAGCAATTGTAAATGGGAGTTCACTCATGATTTGGCTCTCAGTCTGTTAATGGTGTATAGGAATGCTTGTGATTTTTGCACGTTGATTTTGTATCCTGAGACTTTGCTGAAGTTGCTTATCTGCCTAAAGAGATTTTGGGCTGAGACAATGGGGTTTTCTGAATATACAATCATGCCATCTGCAAACGGACAATTTGACTTCCTCTTTTCCTAATTGAATACCCTTTCTTTCTTTCTCCTGCCTGATTGCCCTGGCCAGTACTTCCAACACTATGTTAAATAGGAGTGGTGAGAGAGGGCATCCCTGTCTTCTGCTGATTTTCAAAGGGAATGCTTCCAGTTTTTGCCTATTCAGTATGATATTGGCTGTGGGTTTGTCATAACTAGCTCTTATTATTTTGAGATACGTTCTATCAATACCTAGTTTATTGAGAGTTTTTAGCATGAAGACTACTGAGTTTTGTCGAAGACCTTTTCTGCATCTATTGAGATAATCGTGGTTTTTGTCATTGGTTTTGTTTATGTGATAGATTACGTTTATTGATTTGCATATGTTGAACCAGTCTTGCATCCTAGGGATGAAGCTGACTTGATCATGGTGGATAAGCTTTTTGATGTGCTGCTGGATTTGGTTTGCCAGTATTTTATTGAGGATTTTCTCATTGATGTTCATCAGAGATATTGGTCTAAAATTCTTTTTTTTTTGTTGTGACTCTGCCAGGCTTTGGTGTCAGGATGATGTTGGCCTCATAAATTGAGTTAGGGAAGATTCCCTCTTTTTCTGTTGATTGGAATAGTTTCAGACGGCCTGGTACCAGCTCCTCTTTGTACCTGTGGTAGAATTTGACTCTGAATCTGTCTGGACCTGGACTTTTTTTAGTTGGTAGGCTATTAATTATTGCCTCAATTTCAGAGCCTGTTATTGGTCTATTCAGAGATTCAGCTTCTTCCTGGTTTAGTGTTGGGAGGGTGTATGTGTCCAGGAATTTATACATTTCTTCTAGATTTTCTAGTTTGTTTGCGTAGAGGCATTTATAGTATTCTCTGATGGTAGTTTGTATTTCTGTGGAATCAGGGGTGATATCCCCTTTATCATTTTTTATTGTGTCTATTTTATTCTTCTCTCTTTTCTTCTTTATTAGTCTTGCTAGCAGTCTATTTTGTTGATCTTTTCAAAAAACCAACTCCTGGATTCATTGATTTTTTTGAAGGGTTTTTCGTGTCTCTGTCTCTTTCAGTTCTACTCTGATCTTAAATATTTCTTGCCTTCTGCTAGCTTTTGAATGTCTTTGCTCTTGCTTTTCTAGTTCTTTTAGTTGTGATATTAGGGTGTTGATTTTAGATCTTTCTTGCTTTCTCTTGTGGGCATTTAGTGCTATAAATTTCCCTCTACACATTGTTTTAAATGTGTCCCAGAGATTCTGGTACATTGTGTCTTTGTTCTCATTGGTTTCAAAAAACATCTTTATTTATGCCTTCGTTCGTTATTTATCCAGTAGTCATTCAGGAGCAGGTTTTCCAGTTTCCATGTAGTTGAGCGGTTTTGAGTAAGTTTCTTAATCCGGAGTTCTAATTTGATTGCCTTGTGGTCTGAGAGACGGTTTGTTGTGATTTCTGTTCTTGTACATTTGCTGAGGAGTGCTTTACTCCAATTATGTGGTCAATTTTAGAATAAGTGCAGTGTGGTGCTGAGAAGAATGTATATTCTGTTGATTTGGGGTGGAGACTTCTTTAGATGTCTAATAGATCTGCTTGGTGCAGAGCTGAGTTCAGGTCCTGGATATCCTTGTTAACCTTTTGTCTCATTGATCTTTCTAATATTGACAGTGGGGTGTTAAAGTCTCCCATTATTATTGTGTGAGAGTCTAAGTGTCTTTGTAGGTCTCCAAGGACTTGCTTTATGAATCTGGGTGCTCCTGTATTGGGTGCATATATATTTTTGGATGTCTCTTTTGATGTTTGTTGATTTAAAGTCTGTTTTATCAGAGACTAGGATTGCAACCCCTGCTCTTTTTTCTTTCCATTTGCTTGGTAGATCTTCCTCCATCCCTTTATTTTGAACCTATGTGTGTCTCTGCATGTGAAATGGGTCTCCTGAATACAGCACGCTGATGGGTCTTGACTATCCAATTTCCAGTCTGTGTCTTTTAATTGGGGCATTTAGCCCATTTAAATTTAACATTAATATTGTTATGTGTGAGTTTGATCCTGTAGTTACGATGTTCGCTGGTTATTTTGCCCGTTAATTGATGCAGTTTCTTCATAGCACCAGTGGTCTTTACAGTTTGGCCTGTTATTGCAGTGGCTGATACTGGTTGTTCCTTTCCATGTTTAGTGCTTCCTTCCGGAACTCTTGTAAGGCAGGCCTGATGGTGACAGAATCTCTCAGCATTTGCTTGTCTGTAAAGTATTTTATTTCTCCTTCACTTATGAAGCTTAGTTAGGCTGGCTATGAAATTCTGGGTTGAAATTTCTTTTCTTTAAGAATGTTGAATATTGGCCCCCACTCTCTTCTGGCTCGTAGGGTTTCTGCCGAGAGGTCCGCAGTTAGTCTGATGGGCTTCCCTTTGTGGGTAACTCGACCTTTCTCTCTGATTGCCATTGACACTTTTTCCTTCATTTCAACCTTGGTGAATCTCATGATTATGTGTCTGGGGGTTGTTCTTCTCGAGGAGTATTTTTGTGGTGGTCTCTGTATTTCCTGAATTTGAACATTGGCCTGCCTTGCTAGGTTGGGGAAGTTCTCCTGGATAATATCCTGAATAGTGTTTTCCAACTTGGTTCCATTCTCCCTATGACTTTCAGGTACACCAATCAAACGTAGATTTGTTCTTTTCACATAGTTCCATATTTCTTGGAGGCTTTGTTCATTTCTTTTTACTCTTTTTTCTCTTACCTTGTCTTCTCACTTTGTTTCATTCATTTGATCTTCAATCACTGATACCCTTTCTTCCTGTGATCCAGTTGGCTACTGAAGCTTGTGCATGTGTCACGAAGTTCTCATGCCATGGTTTTCAGCTCCATCAGGTCATTTAAGGTCTTCTCTACACTGTTTATTCTAGTTAGCCACTCATCTAATCTTTTTTCAAGGTTTTTAGCTTCCTTGAGATGGGTTCGAATATCCTGCTTTAGCTCAGAGAAGTTTGTTATTACTGACCTTCCGAAGCCTACTTCTGTCAACTCACCAAAGTCATTCTCTATCTAGCTTTGTTCCGTTATTGGCGAGGAGCTGCGATCCTTTGGAGGAGAAGAGGCCCCCTGATTTTTAGAATTTTCAGCTTTTCTGCTGTAGTTTCTCCCCATCTTTGTGGTTTTATCTACCTTTGGTCTTTGATGTTGATGACCTACAGGTATGGTTTTGGTGTAGATGACCTTTTTGTTGATGTTGATGCTATTTCTTTCTGTTTGTTAGTTTTCCTTCTAACAGTCAGGTCCCTCAGCTGCAGGTCTGTTGGAGTTTGCTGGAGTTCCACTCCAGACCCTGTTTGCATGGGTATTACCAGTGGAGGCTGCAGAACATCAAATATTGCTGCCTGATCCTTCCTCTGGAAGCTGAGTGGCAGAGGGGCAGCCACCTATATGAGGTGTCTGTTGGCTCCTACTGGGAGGTGTCTCCCAGTTAGGCTACAAGGGAGTCAGGGACCCACTTGAGGCGGCAGTCTGTCCATTCTCAGAGCTCCAACACCGTGCTGGGAGAACCACTGCTCTCTTCAGAGCTGTCAGACAGTGACGTTTAAGTCTGCAGGAGTTGTCTGCTGCCTTTTGTTCTGCTAAGCCCTGCCCACAGAGGTGGAGTCTAGAGGCAGTAGGCCTTTCTGAGCTGCGGTGGGCTGTGCCTAGTTAGACCTTCCCGGCTGCTTTGTCCACCTACTCAAGCCTCAGCAATGGTGGATGCCCCTCCCCCAGCCAGGCTGCCCCCTTGCAGTTCAATCTCAGACTGCTGGGCTAGCAGTGAGCAAGGCTCCGTGGGCGTGGGACCTGCCGAATTGAGCACGGAAGAGAATCACTTTGTCTGTCAGTTGCTAAGACCTTGGGAAAATCACAGTATTTGGGTGGGAATGTCCTGTTTTTCCAGGTAGTCTGTCACGCCTTCCCTTGGCCAGGAAAGGGAAATTCCCCAACCCCTTGTGCTTCCCGGGTGAGGCGACGCCCTGCCCTGCTTCGGCTCGCCCTGCTGCACCCACTCTCTCACCAGTCCCAATGAGATGAACGAGGTATCTGAGTTGGAAGTGCAGGAATCACCCATCTTCTGTGTCGATCACGCTGGGAACCGCAGACTGGAACTGTTCCTATTCCGCCATCTTGGAACGCCCCCATCTCATTGCCTTCTGGCTTCTGTTGTTTCTGATAAGAAGTTAGCCTTTAATGTTATTGAGATTCTTTTGTATACAACGAAAAAAGCATTTCTCTTGCTCTTTTCAAGATTTTAGCTTTTGCTTTTAACATTTTGACTCACGTGCCTGGCTATGGATATCTTTATATTTGTCCTTATTGGAGTACATTGAGTTTCTTAGATTTGTAAATTATGTTATTAATCAAAATTGGGAAACTTTCAGTGGTTTTTTTTTTTTTTTAATATTTTCTATGTTTCTTTTTTCTTCTCTTCCTGGGTCTTCTATTATGCGTATGTTGGCATGCTTAATGGTGTCCCACGTTTCTCTGAGAACCTGTTCATTTTTTTCATTCTTTTTACATTCTGTTCTACAGATTGTATAATCTTTATTGATTTGTCTTCCAATTGCCATTCCAAATTGTTTACACAGAAAATACATATCCACATATAAATTATTAGAATTAATTATATAGTTTAAGGTTGTTTAGTACCAGGTCAATGTCCAATAATTAACTATATTTCTAAGAGTTGCAACAAACAAGAAATGCAGTTTAAGTAAAGATACCATTTACAATAGTATGAAAAATATCAAACACTGGAAATTTTTGTGGAAATTGTCAAGCAGATTCAAAAACTCATCCAGAAATTCAAAGCACCAAGAGTAGCTAAAATAATCTTAAAGCAGAAAAAGTGATAATTGCTTTACTGGATATCAAGATCTTTGATAAAACTACATAATTGAACACAGTTTGGTATTAGCACAAGGATGGAAAAATAGAGCAATGGAAGAAGATTAGAGAACCCAGAAATAGAGCCATGCATATATTAACACTTGATTTATAACAAAGTTGGCTTTATGGAACAGTAAGGGTAATCTTTGACACTTTCCTCTTTTCACGTCATGCACAAAAATTGATTCCAGTTGGATTATAGAGCTGAACATAAAAGGCAAAACAATAAATCTTCTTAAAGTTAATATAGATTATCTTTTTGACTTTAGAGAAAGATTTCTAAAATGAGACCCAAAACCCAGTAGCCATCAGGTATGATACCAATAAATGGAACTACTTTAAAATTAAGGACTGCTTCCCATCATAACACATCAGTACACTACAAAACAAGCCATAGAATGGGAGAAGCATATCTTTACACATATAACCAAAAAAAGCACTTGAGTCTTAGAAAATCAAACTCTTCCAAGTCAGGGGCCAAAAAAGATAATGCAAAAAATACTGGAAGCAGATTGAACAGGCAAGTCAGAAAAGAAGCCAAAGAACATATCAAAGGGTGTTCAGTATCATTAATGATAAGAGAAAAGCAAATTAAAAACCTGATGAGATATCTTTACATATGTACGATAATGAGTTACATTAAAATCTGACAATACAAAGTGTTTCTTAGACTGTAAGGTGATGGAACTGTTGCTGGTGGGAGTGAAAACTAGTACAATTATTTTGAAAAACTATTTAGCATCTTCTGAAATGGAAGATATGTGTATCCTGTTTTTGGAGCTCTAAACTGGAAAAAACTCATGTCCAGCAACAGTAGAATGGATAAAAGAATGTATATTCATATGATGGAATTCTGTACAGTACTGAAAATCGACTACAGCTACAGAAAACAGTATTGATAAATCTCACATTATTGAGTGGAGAAAGAACACAAAATAATACTGCATGATCCCGTTTATATGAAATTTAAAATTGATTAAATGTTTAGCAATGCAAGCTTAGGGAATAAACTGTAAAGAAGAGCAAAGTTGTTATTACCATAAATGACAAGAGAGTGGTTGTTTTTAGAAAGGTGGGAAGGTGTGGTAATTGACAGAGATCTGAGGAATGTTTTTGGGGATTGCTGGCAGTGCCAGTGACCAGAATAGTAGTTGTATGGGTTAATTCACTAAGCTCTACATTTTGTTTTGTGTATTTTTTATTTGTGTTATTTCACATACAAAAAGCTTAAATATAATGTTACATTACAAAGGAATCATTATGCAAAGATGTGAAGGAATTAGAGTTAGTAAAATGATTGTTAGGCTCTTTCAGTGGTATATCACATTTAGTACAGTCAACATGGGAGGGCTTTGATAGTGAAAGATGGTGCATGATATAGCGAACAAACTGGATGGGAAAGAAAATATATTCACCTGTAAAAAGATATGTAAGATACTGGTCCTTTTCATCTCTAAATGTGTTTGCAGAAAACAAGTGTTCATAGTCGACTGGGGATTATTTATAATCCTACATCAAAAATAAATGAAGAGAACACAGCTATTTCTAGAGGAATTTTGGCAGCTTTTCTTACACAGAAGACCAGGTTTTTGAGAAGCTTTCTTGGGCAACTGGCAAAGGAAGAAACTGCTACAGCTATTTACTCTGGAGATAAAATTAAAACATTCCTTATTGAGGTCAGTAGCTATCTGAAATATTAAATATGTACATATTGCATATTTTAAAAGTATAAGTGAATGTATTTGGAGATACTGTTACTGAAAAAGATTAACAGGTTTAAACAAATGGAGATAATAAACATTCCTTTTCAAATGGGAAAAGATAAACATTAAATGATATGACTTTGCACAGAGGCATTTAATAAATCAGATTTCATATGTTTTATTAACTACTTCATGATTCTTAAAGTTGATGGCATTTTTGTTAGGATATGTACTTAAGCGAATAATTGGGGGTTAAAGCGTTATGTAAATCTCAGGTATTTCACTGAAGGGGTCCATTATGGGGGGAATTTCAATGGTGATCCTCTTGAAGAAAGAATCATTATTCATTCGAAAAATACATATTGATTGTTTATCAGACAATGGAGATAAACTTGTGAACAAGCAGATGGAGTCCCTGTCCCTGTTCTTTGTGGAGCTTACATTGTAGGAGGAAAGACAGACAAAATATTTATAAGTTGTTTTGATTGATTTACTTTCAAAAGTCAGATCATTAGCTAAGGATTAGAGTGGCAGGATGTATTTTTAAAGGGTCGAGGACAAAAAGCGGAAATGTTGAATATTTTACTATTATTCTGAGAGTGAGAAAGTAAATTTAATACACTAGTGAAGGAAGATTTCTGGTCATTGCTGAGGGCCCACTTGAGATTAATGATCATAAATTTAAAGCGGGATCAGCGTTGGTCGTATGTTTTTCTCCAGCTGTATTTTACTGTTTTCATCCAGTTGCAGACTTAGCAGTTTTGTTTAACCAAGGTTGGGGTTTGGCCCAGTTTATATGACTGAGGGGGAGCATTTGAGGGAGCTAAACATGGAGAAAGTTTTGGTTTTAGTAAAGTACCCTGAAATAGAACTTGGTTAAAAGGAAATTATGCCATGGGAAGGATGATGGACAGTGAATAAATGGTAGAGTCTGTGGACTGAAAGGTTGAGTAATTAGGGATGGGGATGGTCATGAGGTTGTGGTCAGAAAGGGGATGATTGGAATGGGGATTTTGGAGGTAAAGAGGATCAGGGCCTACACGGTCCAACACCGCAGCCACTGGCTACATATGGCTATTTTATACTTAAATTAAAATTAAATAAGATTTTAAATTCAGTTCCTCAGTCATAGTAGCCACATTTTGAATGCCACATAACCACGTGAGGCCTTGGCTGCCATATTGGACAATGCAAGAACATTTTCATCATCATGAGAGCATCTGGGAACTTGTTAGAAATTCAGAATTTAAGGCCCTGATTCTACTGAAGTAGATTCTGCATTTTAACAAGATACCAGGTGATTGATATGCACATTAAAGTTTGGGAAGTACTGAGAGAGAGAAATGCACCTTAATATGAAGGTGCAATGAGCATATATGTGGCTTATTTTCTGTGAATGTCCATATTTTTTTTACTTTGACCAAGGGTTATTTTTATTATTTCCATATTTAAATATATTATTACTAAACTGATCTTCTGGGATTAGTATGATGGGGAGAAAGGAGTATTTCCATTTTAACACTTTTTAAATTGAGAATACCAAATAAGAGGTACTGAGTTCAGAATTTAATAAATATTTAATTTCATTTTCTTCATATCAAATTTTATTTAAATTGATGTTCCCTAGTTTACTAATCTGGTAATTTCTCTGAAATTCTCAAAGAATGAATAGCAAACTGTATCAACTTGTAACAAGATTTAAGCATGTTATAAATGACTTGTCAAAACACAATTCTTTTTTTAAAAATGTTCTTTCAGAAGAAAATTATACTAAATAATTTTTTAAAGTATTATATAAAATTTTATACTAATATTAAAGTAGCTTTTTAAGCAAAATGATTTAATATATTTACTGTTCTCATATTAGTTTCATCAATCTTAACTTTTACTTTAGGGGATGAATAAGAATGCTTTTGAGAAAAAATATAACACTGTTGGAGTGAATATTTTTCGAACTCACCAGTTGTTCTGTCAAGATGTACTTAAATTGCGTCCTGGAGAAATGGGTATTGTCAGCAATGGGAGAGTAAGTAGAAAAAGCTATTGCTCTCTTTTCTCAGTGACACTGCAATGCACTGGTCTGACTTTTTCTGTCACAATTCACCTGATGTGACACACACACAGGACGGTGTTCATGAGCTGAAGACACCAGACACAACTCAGCATAAATAAAATGGGGTCATGACACACTTCCCATTCCTTCATTCTTTCCCCCATTCAATGATAACAATGATGTGGGTAAGGAAGAATGTTCTTTATGTGTCTTGCTTTTATTTTGTTCTAATGTAAGTATTAGAAGAAACAACTTAATGCACAGCATCAAAACATTGTCATTGAGAACCACTGTTGTAGTAGGTATACTAAGTAGGTTATTACGTCTTCTTTCTTGTTCCTACAGTTGTTTATGTTAAATGGCATTAGATACTATTATAAGTTTTGAAGTATCAAGTAGTATAAATTGCCATGTAGTTTTTATTAATAAAATATTTACAAAGCTCTAAGAAGGAAATCTCTTACTCTCCAACCACCCTAATAAAACTTAATAGCTTATTGTTTTTCCTTCCATTTTTGGTTTTTTAGAAGACATCCTTATAATCCTACTATATATAATTTTATATCATGGTTTTCCTGTTAATATAAATGTTTTTCTGATTATAATCTTTGTAGACACATACAAAATAAGTGGATGATATCTATATACTAATATTTTTAATATGATAGTCTGATTTTATTTCATACAAATTGTTTACGTAAAAAACTGAATCTGGTGCTTAGGTTTATTAAGAAGTCAATGAATGCAGTGTGTTTGATATATCTGTGGCTTGAATTTTCAAATTATATATCCCTAAATCATCTTCAAAGTTCTAATGCACTCTTAATGTGTTATTTTTCACTTATTTATGAACTCTGCTCACCAGCATGTTAGATTCAGTTTCATCTGTGTACAGTGCTATTTTACACATAAATGACAACAGCTGCCATTTATTGTAAAAAGTTTTGGTGAATTTTGCTAGTGAGATATGTAGAACTCTATAAATAGCATTGCTTTTTCACTTTAAAAGTTACTTTGGGAGGAAATACAGCTTTTAAAAACAGTTCTAAAGCTTTTGGCTATCTTTGACCATATCAAGTATTTTAAGGGATAAAGAGGGAAACAATGGCACCCATTTTATCTAGTGCCTTGCCTTTTAGTTATATACTAGGGAAAAGCTACCCTATGTCTTCTTTGTCATTTTGATATAATTAGTATAGTGTTATTGACATTAATGATAAATACTAGATACAATTATGTTCAACTTATTGCTCATAAACATAAAACTATGTTTTGTCCTCACTTTCCTTAAAATTGACAAAAATATTAAGATATTAATCTTACACCTACTGTGAACCAAACATTTTTCTAGATGCTGAAGGCACAGCAGTAAACAACTAGGTTTTCATGGGGCTAATATTTTGATGGATAGAGAGAGACAACAAACAGCACCCTTACTGATAAGGCATCTATCTTAAGTATGTTTATGCTGCTATAAAAATATGCCACAGACTGGCTAATTTATAAAGAACAGAAATTTATTTCTTATACTTCTGGATGCTTGGAAATGTAAGGCCAACATGCTGCCATTGATGTCTGGTGAGGGCTGCTATCTGCTTCCAGGATGGCCCCTTGTTGCTCTGTTTTTACATGGTGGAAGGTAGAAGGGCAACAGAGTGCTCCCTTCAGTCTGATCTTTTATTATAAGGATACAAATTCCATTCATGAGAGCAGAGCTCTCATGGCTTAAAAATCATCTCCCAAAGGCCACACCTCTCAGTGCTATCACACTGGCCACTAAGTTTCAACACATGGGTTTTGAGGGACACATTTTGTCTTAGTTTGTTTTGTGCTGCCGTAACAAAATACCCGAGACTGTATAATCTCAGAAATGTATTAAAGAACAGAAATGTATTCTCTCATGCTTCTGGAGTCTGTGAAGTCCAAGATCAAGGCACTGGCATCTGATGGTAGCTTTCTTGCTGCATCCTCACATGGCAGAAGGCAGTGGGGTAAAAAGGTGATGAATGCTATGTTCCTACATGGCAAGAGAGAGCAAACCCACTCCTGAAAGCCTTTTTGTAGTGGCATTAGTCCATTTTGAGGGCACAGCCCTCATAACCTAAACACCTCCCATTAGGTCCCCAGCACTATTGCATTGGGGATTCAGTTTCAACATAAATTTTGAAGAGGACAAAAACATTCAAACCATAGCACATTCATAGCAGTGTCATTTGGGCAAAGAACCAAAGAAGGTGAAGGAGGAAGCCATGTCAAATATGTGGAAAAGGATTATTCTAGACAGAGTACAATGAATGCAAAGGACGTGAGGTGAGATCATGTCTGTGAATCCTGTGAATCATATCTGTTCTTCTAAGAATAGCAGGTAGGAAGAGAGCAGTGAGGAGAGAAACTCAGAGAAGTAGCTGGGGGCCAGATCATATTGGGTTTTATAGGAAGTTTAAGGACTCCCACTTTACTCTGTGAATGAGTTGGGAAGCGCATAGTTAAGATTGGCATCATCTAGCTAATGTTTTCTTTGGATCACTAGAGGCTGTTACTTGGGAATATACTATAGGGGGTCAGGAAGCCAGTTGGGAGATAATGTAATAGTCCAGATGAGAGATGATGGTGGCTTGGACCAGAATGGTTCTAATGGTGTTGGTAAGAAGTGGATATGGGATGTATTTTATATGAAGAATGGACAGGAATTTTCCAGGGACTTTGGTGTGAGATGTGAGAGAACTAAGTTACTGGCAGAATGGAGTTACTGTGGATCAAGATGAGGAAGGCTGCAGGGTAAGTGGGGTTGTCAGGAGCAGTATAAGAGGAAGGAAAGAGAATTCAGTTTGGACTTCCAAAAAGACTTGCTGAGAAGGTGATTGAATATGAGTGTAGTGCAGAGTAAGGATTGGGGCTAGAGATAGATATTAAGTCAAATTATGTTGACTTTTTGTGTTGACTAATGGAAACATGTAATTTTGATTATCCTTTTATTTGTATAACTGTGGTTTTAATAGAAAAGTATATTGGAAAATAAGTATTGTGTTTTATGAGCGATAATGTAATACTTAGCTTATCACTCTGAAAGTAACGCTATAAAGCCTAATAATCACAGCAATGTGGCAGATGTTATAAAAATTTGGAATCAGATAGTTTAATGCATGAAATGAGTATGATATTTTAGTGTAAATCTTCATTCTGAACCTGTTCAAATGTTTCCATTAGAATTGGAACATATATAAAGTTAGCATTATTTATAAATGATCAACAACTAGGGTACAATGATGATCACATAGTTTCTTAAAAACACTGAATAATTTAAAATTGACATATTTAATATTAATGCCACAAGTAATGCCATTGTTATAATAATATTTATTTTACATATTCACAATTTGCTGAAAGACATAAGGTAGCAGGGAGCAGGAAAAAAAAGCAAGGTCTTTTTTTTGTTTTATAGTCAGACAGATCTGGATTCAAATTCCAGTTGCACCATTTATTACATTACACTATGAGATCTGATTTCTTAATTTGGACAATGAGAATGGTAATAATCTGTCTTATAGGATTGTTGGAGTGATTAACAATGATATGCTCCGATATTTAAAGCACATAGAAGGAACCCAAACACAGAGTAAATTTTCAGTAAATATTAACTGCCGTTTTCTCTCAAGATATTTGACGGGCTTCATGAAAAATAGTGGATATTTATAGACTTAATTTGTGTTACACTAGCTAAAAGTTAGCATAAAATCAAAACTAGTTGATCAAACTTCTGTGAGTAGAGAGAGATTTTTAGCTCAGTATGTGGATGAAAATCTGACAGAGTTTTCTGTAATTTTAATGACCTGTCAAATGAAGTAATACATTTCTGTTCTGGCAATTACTCTATATAACTGAAAAATCACATTTCTAAAATGTTATGAAGAAAATTTAAGCAACGTAATTTTCAAGTTTATTGTTCTTTTTCCCAACTTGGACATTACATAATTTTATACGATTTAAGTTACTTTATTCCACAAATGTTCAATTTTAAATAGAACTAAGACACAGAAACATTAGGTTTCTCCTATTTGATGCTGTGCTTAAAGTAAGCAAAATACAGCCAGTTTTCTGGTAAATTTAATCAATAAAGATAGCCAATCTAGTTAACCCCTTAAGACAATACTTTACGATTTTATTTCCTTATTCTGTGTTACTGACAAAACTGCCCCTGTCGCTAGAGGTGGTATAGATAAAATTCAACTCTTTTCCAAGACGGCTGTTTCATATTAGGAAATGTAACATTGAATGTGCTTTCAAATTTACTTTTAAAATTATATCACGTCTTAAGACAATGAAATCTTTATATGAGTACTTTTAGTATTATAGTGCCCATTTTTGTGTTTTTAAGAGCCCATGTTTTATATTTAAGGTGAAACATGATATTTATTTAGTTGGGATGCCAAGATCCCAGTTAGTCACCTTTGATATGAGAAAATGGGATAGAAAGATTCAAGAACTATGCTTCAGTAATTTTTAGAAAAGATGAACTGCAGAAGCAGGTGAAGGGGAAGTGAGAAAATCTGGTTACAGCCACTACATTCTGGTCTTTTTACCAAGAAAAACAATATTCTGGTTGACATGTTTTCTGATTATCATTAAATATAATTGTTTCGTACATATGATTATGTCAGTCTACAGGAGGGCTTTGTGTATGTGGTGTTAGAATGATTGTATGTACTAACTTCCTCAGAAAGTACTCATGGTAGTAGAGTCAGTAGTGGTTGTGATGGGAGAGCCATCCTGAGAAATTAGGTATGTGGCAGTTTGGCAACTTCTAACTTTGTAGTTACTGGTTTAAAGTTAATGTAACTGACCTTGCTAGGCTCCTAACCATTTATACAGTATCAGTTAAAAGAAGGCTGGTCGGTATTATTACAATACGTATGTGATTTTTATGTGATTTGTCTCTTGGGTTTTGCTATTTTATGGTTTTCTTATAAAGTAATTCATGTCTATATAGTGTAGACTACAATTTATAGATGAATGTGAAAGAAAATTGAAGTTAAAAGATTTTTTAAAATATAGACCATTGCTTTCAAAATTGAATTTAGATTGAAATGGTATTTGGAAGCATCATGATTTATGTTTCTTTCTTTTTTTTTTTTTACCTTGGAAAATCATTTATTTATGTTAAGAAGTAGATGGCCCATTATTATTTACGAAATACCTTGAAGAGACATTTTGGTTTTGGAAAGAGGGCTGACAGAGCAGTGCTCGGAAAGGAGCACTAAGAGATAAGGAAAGGAGCACTGAGAGCTCGGAAAGGAGCACTGAGAAACAATGAGAGATAAGTTGTTTTACATAATAAAAGAATACAGACTTCACCTGATTATACTAAACAGAACCGAGATAAAGTAAGATTTTCCACAACAAGGCACTCAGGGATGGCGATGGAGGCGCTGTGGATCAAGTCAGCCGGAGAGAAATTTCTGGGGGCTGGAACGGTTACAAAACAATGTTAAGAATATAGCCAGGTGTGATGTCACACCCCTGTGATCCCAGCTACTTGGGAGGCTGAGGCAGGAAGATGGCTTGAGGCTAGGATTTCAAGGCCAGCCTGGGCTACGTGGTGAGATGCTGTCTCATGTGCGTCTTCACGTGCACTGCCCAGCATGCCGCCATCAACCAGGGCCAGGTATGGACAGCTGAAAGCCCAGGTCCCTGAAGGCAAGGTGACCTGATGTCCAGCAGGCCTGTCTTCAAATGGCCATCTCATGGCATCTGGGTCGCCGCCAGCCGGACATGGTGAGAGGGGACTCATTTCCCCAACACAGGAGAGACTAAGGAATTTCAGGTAAAAATTGGATGGTTCCAATCCTCCGATCCTAAGAGACCATCGCCCCAGTTCCCAAGAGCTCCGCCAGTTTGACTTTTTTGCCCAACGCCTGGTTACTGCTAGTTCGATTTATGTTTCAAATCATGATTTATGATTTATGTTTCAAAGTAAAACTTTCTAATGGAAATAATTTGCTAGTTTTTTATATTGTCACTTTGATTTTGGTGTTTATACAGATGTTATTTGTAATATCCAAGTGAGAAAGTATTTGTATCTTGTTTCCTAGTGTATCGCAGGATTAGTAAATGGCAGGATTACCATATCTTTAATCTCTAATTCATTTTTGCTTAACAAAGAAGTATCTATTTGATGAGGAAATGTTTTCCTAAACTGGTATCTTCTAGAAGATATACTATAATGGTTTTTATTTTAAGTTTTTAGGACCTTTAGATGAAGAGTTGTATGCAGAAGATTTTTACTTGTTGGAAAAGATAACATTTAGTAATTTAGTAGAGAAAATTAAAGACATTGTTGAAAATATGGGAATCAACTCAAATAAGTGAGTATATAAGTTCTAAGAGCAGTTCACTTGGGTTTGGTATTTTGAGTCTAATGTTTTTGTTTTAAGATTAGAAAATGTTTCAAATATATGGACAAGTAAAGGTATAATAAAAGGCGTATATAAAGAATATAAGGAAATTATAAAAGACATCCATTTACTCACCATCACAAAACTGTAGATGTTAATGTTTTCTTTGCCTTGACTGTCTTTCTCCTTGTTTCTTAACCATCCACCCCAATCTCCTCCCTCCCCAAGAGGTGACCATTTTCCTAAAGGTTGTATGCATGGTTCCCATATTTGTGTTTATACTTTTATTTTATATGTAAGTATCCATTATTGGTGTTTATTGTGTTGAAGGCTGTGACTGTTTTAGAGAAATGCTATTATACATAGGTCTCCCTTTGCAGTCTACTTAGGTAGATTTAACCATGTTCAGATATATAAAGCCTTTCTTGAAGCATTAATTGTAACATGAAATATGGAACTTTCTCTTTCCAAAAAACTCATACACTATTTGTCTTGTTTATCTAGCATGAGTGACTTTATTATGAAAGTTGATGCCCTTATGTCCTCTTTGCCTAAGCGTGCATCTCGATATGATGTCACATTTCTTAGGGAGAATCACAGGTAAGAATGTAATCGTATCTGTTTGTGGTTTTTCTGTTAATGCATGCAATTATTTCCATTTGTTTTCATATCATGGTAAAATTTAAGGTAGAACTAAAAGTAATTTATTAGGGAATAAATGTACTTGACAGCATTAGGAAGATAAATTCTAGTTAGTTATATATTCTAGTAAATAAAGGGTAATATATATGGAGAGAGAGGATACGAAATTTCAAGTAAGTTAAGCATAGTATAATTTGTCATATTTTTAATATTTTTCATGCTTAAGATCATTTGTAATTTTTGCAGTATCTCAAGATAGTCATAAATAATATTATCTTTATATTTTCAATATGTAAAGTGACGGAAGAGTCCTGATTAATCAAATGTAGGGTGGCCTCTGTCACAAAGCTAAACACAAAAGCATGAGCAAGAGTTCAGATGAGTGAAGGGAGGGTCCAGGCAAAGCTGAACAGTGTAGGCCCAGCTGCTGCCTCAGGCGAGCAAAGTGAATCAGCAGATCAGCAGCAAGTGTGTGAGCTGCAAAATTGTTGCTGCTGCCTCTCTGTCCTCTAGATCTCCTGAGAATCTCTGTTGTTGCCCACTCAAGCCAGAAACATTCTGGAAAATATGATTTAGCCTGGTCAAGTTGACACATTATAAAGCTGCTGCATGTACCAAGGGTCCAAGGATTTACTCTGTCAGGCTCCTGTGGTAGGATGGAAATAAAAGGCTGTTTAATCACTATCATATGTGATTTCTATGCCCATATTCTCTATGAGAGTGCCTCGTTAATTGTAAAAGTAACTAAACTGCTTTTTTTTTTTTTTTTTTTTTTTTTTGAGACGGAGTCTCGCTCTGTCGCCCAGGCTGGAGTGCAGTGGCGCGATCTCAGCTCACTGCAAGCTCCGCCTGCCGGGTTCCCGCCATTCTCCTGGCTCAGCCTCCGGAGTAGCTGGGACTACAGGCGCCCACAACCGCGCCCGGCTAGTTTTTTTGTATTTTTAGTAGAGACGGGGTTTCACCGTGGTCTCGATCTCCTGACCTTGTGATCTGCCCACCTCGGCCTCCCAAAGTGCTGGGATTACAGGCATGAGCCACCGCGCCCGGCCTAAACTGCTTTTTAAAAAAATACTACTACTGAAGATTCCCTGAGCTCACTCAGGTGTCTTACAGTTATCACCTTTAGTAATTTTGTCTAGAAATACCATTTTTTATTTTGTCAAAGAGCATTCTTTCCTATCAAGGGAAATAATAATATTTTATAAATACGGTTAAATTTATATGTAAATTTCTATATTAAAGTCACACTCTGTTATCGAATTTTAGAAAATGTCAGTGAACCTTTGGAAATTGATAATTAGGATAATACAGTAGGCCACAGTGATGGGCAAATACTTCAGGTCACTTTACATTTGAATTTATGAATTATCAGTATTATTTCCATAGTTATGTCTGTATATTATTTCATGAGCATATGCGCATATACTTCTATAATCACATAAAAATATTTATTCACAGCTTTTTAGAGAGAGAGATGTGTGTGTATCAATATATATGTTTAAACACAGCATTGTATCTTTGCCATTCTGCTTCTATGTCTATAGGGAATTATTTTATAATTAAATATGTTAAAACACTTGTTATAAATCTGTTATTTCTGTATTGATATGTTTGATCTTAATTCCAACTTTTAAAATTTAAATTGGCTTATAAGAAAATTTAAATTTGAGAAGGTAACTTAAATTAGAAGGTTTGCAAAAGGAGAAAGAAAAAAGTAGGAGTAAATTGAAATATGGAATAAAGTGAAAAATGAGAAAAAACAATTATATTTTTTCCCCAGCCCTGAAAGATCTCTATATTAGCCTATTCCCTTCCATTTAGACTGTGTGGATTTGCCATTCTCCTAACATCTTAGACAAAGGCAAAAACAGCAATCCTAACTACTCCCCCCGTCATCCCAGGAACTTACATCATTAAATGTAAGTTGTGTGAGAAACTGTGAGGTCTTGAAGGAAGCCTTGCAGGCTGTGGCAGTAGTGACCCTCCTGCCGTGAGCATACCATGAATTTGGCTCTAAGTTTTCCAGTTTATACAGTTCCTCAGTTCACGAGAGGAAAACAAACTAGATATTCAGGTGAAATGTAAGTATTCTTAGAAGAGAGAGGACAAAGGAATTTCTCCCAGGAGCCTTTATAAAGAGGATGCTATATGATGTACAGTGTTTTCAATATTCTTAAAATAGATTACTTGACCTATTTTATGGATAGGTTAACAGTATCATAACAAAATTCAACTCAGAGTTTTCTATTGCAACAGCCTGTTTGAAATGTGTTCAGTATATCTGTAAGAGTTGATAAACTGTATATACCTAAGCAGTTCTTCACTCTTTTTTTTTTCTGACCTGGGCTTTAATAATTAAATGACTGTCAGTGTGCTTGACAGTACTCTTCCTGGCTAATGACATGGAGTGTATCAATAGTTTTTTGGCAATTGAGTACAAATCTGTTACCTTAAGTAGGTGGTCGTTAGGATGTTGTTGTTAATACTGCATGAGAAAAAGGATGTTCTGTTCCATTCTTGGGTTAGTCAGTGTAATACCTACTAGTGGGCTCGGGACTGTCCAGTACATATATAATCAGATGGTGGGGACTATGGAATTCTGCTTCATACGACTTCATAGAATTAGCAGTAGTCTGGGAGAAAAAAAGCAGCAAACAGATGCATACTGAAGCCATGATAACATCTCATAAGGCATACCTAAAATGACCAGTTTTGAGTGGTGTTACAAAGTAGGATAGTAATTTGTAAAATTTTCACCAAGGTAACTACAGGAAGCAACAACTGTCGAGAGTCAGTTTAATAGCAGAACATCTGATCTGTGGCTCTTACATCTAGCAATAATTATCCATTAAGGTCTGTTGTCTGACTATGCCCCTCTTATTTTAACATAACTAAATCATGTCAACTGCATAGAAAAATGTTTTGCAATTTTCTATTCAGATGACCCATATTTGAAGTAGCTATATTAGCTTTTTAAAAATTGCTGAGCGGCCGGGCGCGGTGGCTCAAGCCTGTAATCCCAGCACTTTGGGAGGCCGAGATGGGCGGATCACGAGGTCAGGAGATCGAGACCATCCTGGTTAACATGGTGAAACCCCGTCTCTACTAAAAAATACAAAAAACTAGCCGGGCGAGGTGGTGGACGCCTGTAGTCCCAGCTACTCGGGAGGCTGAGGCAGGAGAATGGCGTGAACCCGGGAGGCGGAGCTTGCAGTGAGCTGAGATCCGGCCACTGCACTCCAGCCTGGGTGACAGAGCGAGACTCCGTCTCAAAAAAAAAAAAAAAAAAAAAAAAAAAAAAAATTGCTGAGCAATTAATCCCCTCACTGCAGAAAGCCTTTTCCTACCAAAGAAACTAATATTCCTGTAACTACATGTGCACCTCTTGATTTGGTAACTTTTTTCCTTTGTAATAGTAAAATGTATAATGAATTCATCCTACATCTGAGAAAAAATATTTCCTACATGATTATAGTGTTAAAACAGTAATTCAGTAGAATATTCTCTGCTTTTAATCAAATATACACCATTAACTTTTTGTTACATTAAATATAGAATTGACTGTCTCCCTCTGGCCTATTCTGTACTTTTAATCATTTTCTCATTTCCCTTTAAAAAATTAGTCCATCTTCTAATTTAGAACTTATATTGGTGAAAGACAAAAACGGATAGGACAGAGGGAATGAGGTGAGGAGAGGAAGACTGGGATCAAAATAAAGGATGATTAATTTGGATATTTTTGTTCCTGAACTTACCTGTTACAGTATATTGATTTTTTGAAATACTAAATTTAATAAAGTAGAATAGTTAATTTTATTCCAAATCTGAAGAAATATATTCCACTAACATGAAAACATCTTGGCTTTATTTTTTAAATTGTACAACCCATCAGAATTTTGAGGGCCTAAAATTATCAGAGTTTTTACACTAATGGGATCATTCTTTGAAAGGCTTTTAAAAAATTGCTTCATTCATAAAATCTTACTTCATTTTCTCTCATTCTTTTCAGTTTTGTAATTTTTTGAAAACAGATTTTCAAATTTGCATTGTGTGAAATAACCAGTATTTTACAATTTTAGTGAGAAAGAAAATAATTTATAAGAATTATATAGCTGAGATCATGATTAATTAGTTGTTTGTATAAACTTAACTCATCATCTTTCATCTTATTTTCTATTTTCTTAGTGTTATAAAGATGAATCCTCAAGAGAATGATACGTTCTTCGATGTCATCGCTATTGTTGATCCATTGACAAGACAAGCACAGAAAATGGCACAATTATTGGTTGTAAGATAATATAAATTAGACTAAATATTTTTGTTTTTAAATTCATAATTTTTTCAAGTCTATTTTCAAGTATAATCAGCTGTTTGTGCTCTTGATTCTTCACCATTTTAATAGTGTCGTATTTCAATGCAGAAAATGAAATGATGGAGCTGTGCACAGGGTGTTGTTAGGACTGTGCTGAGGTTAGGTGGTGTTGTAAACTGCATTGTATTCCCCACAAAATTCATATTTCAACACATAAAACAGGTTTCAGTGAACTTGAAGCCCTAACCCCCAATGTGACACTCTCTGGAAATAGGGCTTTAAGGGGATCATTAAGGTTAACTGAGGTCATATGGGTGAGACCCTAATCCAATAGGATTGGTGGCCTTAAAAGAAGATGAAGAGAGGGAGACTTTGCAAAGAAGAGGTTATTTGAGCACACAGTGACATGTTAGCCACGTGCAAACTAGAAAGAGAGCTCTCCCCAGAAAACAAATCAGCTAGCATCTTGATCTTGGAATTCCCAGCCTCCAGAACTGTGAGAAAATACATTTCTGTTGTTTAAACCACTCCATCTGTGGTATTTTGTTATGTTAGCCTGAAAAGACTAATGCAGGTGTCTTTCATGTGTTGTGAAGTGTGGCTTTTGGAGAAGCTGAAGCTTAAGCTTAAGTGGATAAAACTTGGCTAACATTATTTATTGTACTTTCCAAACAAGTGAAGCTGAAGAAAGGGGAAACATGGAGTTTGTATTCTATAGGTTTGGCCGCTGTAACAAAGGCCAAAATAACACTACTTTCAAGACTGAAGTTTCTTTCCTTCATCTCCCGGTCTAAGTATAGGCTGCCTTGGGGTTGCTAAAGCAGCTACACAGTGTGAGGGACTCAGGCGCTGCCTGTGCCATTGTTGAGCAGTCACAAAGCACCTAAGATCACCAGTCAGGCCCTAACATCATCTCTGCACTTCTGCCAGCAGGAAGGGGAGAATAAGAACACAACCCCCAAGTTAGATGTATACTATCCTATCACTTCTCACTGACCAGAAGGCCCCCAGGCTGGCTACACTGAATGACAAGGGAGGCTGGAAACTATGGCCACAAGTCCTGCATAAACCTGGAAATTCTTCCCCTATGAAGGACGAAATGAATGTGAAGAGACAGGTTATCAGTCTCCAAAAGGACTTATGTGGCTTACTGTTTTACTTAGCACCACTTTCAAACATTCAAATTAGAATGCAGCTTTCAGTAGTTAAATTTGAATAAACTAGTTCCATTAGAAGGCTGTATGTTTTTCTAGTGATATTGAAAATTTTACAAACTATTTGTCCTTTGGTAGTTGACTTCACTTTTGGAACAGGCAAAAGTAATTAGATATTGAGTCTGGTGAAAATGTAAGTGATCAAGCCATATGATTCTGCTGTATATTGAAATTTCAAAATGCAATTTTTTTTAAGTAGTGCGTACTGTCAAATCTCATTGGAAAATGAGATTTTATTAGTGGAGACAAATAATTTTAGAAAGACTTTGTCATTCTAGCTGTTCACTTTATGAAACGAGTAGGACAAACTTAATCCCATAACTGATTTACCTATTTGTTCTTTTAGCATTGGTTATACCTTTAAATTTATATGTCTTGAAATATACTATTCAGGTTATTCTTCAGAAAGCAATCACATCTGAAAGGAGTGGAGCTAGTATGATGCTTTTTAGTATGCAAAATCTCTATTCCTATGGAGAGTCATTATTCACAAAAAAGCATATTAGTTAAATTTGAAAAATTTTTATATAAAAGTAGAATTTAGGAGTAAGAAATGTGCAATTAGCCAAAGCAGGAAGATCACTTGAGAAATTGAAGACCAGCCTGGGCAACATAGCAAGACCCTGTCTCTAAAAAAAATAAATAAATAAGTCAAACATGATGCTGTGTACTTGTAGTTGTAGTTACTACTCAGGATGCTGAGGTGGGAGAATTGGTTGAGCCTAGGGATTTGAAGTTAACAGTGACCCATGATCACACCACTGCAGTCTATCCTTGGCAATAGAGCAAGACTATGTCTCGAAAGAAAGGAAGAGAGAGAGAGAGAATGAGAATGAGAGAGAAAGAAAGAGGAAATTATACAGAGATATAAAATATGGAATTGCATTCCAGTTTCCATCATTGGTAATAATAATGTACTTTATTTCTGAGTAACTTTATTTCTTAATTTATAACAGGATAATTTATTGGAAGAAATGGATAATTTCTCATCTAACACTTGAGAAAAACAGTGGTTCAGTGACCTCCAGAGTAGCAAATATGATGAGTGATAGAATAAGAATTGAAACTCAAATCTCTGTAATCCTTAGTCTTTATGTTCTAATTTCTCATCAAGCCTGTATTCTTTCTGTTACATGTATCTGTTTTGTTACTTCTCCCTTTACCTATATCCTTTGTTAGCTAATAGCTTTCGAATCTTCACTGACATGTTGCCTATGTGGAGATGGGGACTATCAAAATTAGTAATTCTTCCTCTACTTCTTATGATCCAGGGAAATGAAAAGAAAGTATTTATTTGTAGGTAGCCAAGAACTTCCGAATTCCAAAAGAATCAGGATACTGCCAATATTGTTGTAAGGTCACCACTTTGTATTTGCAGATCAAGGTTCTAGTATACTAAGGAAATTTAGATACTAGGAAAAAAAGTCACTTTAGGCAAAGGGCAAGCAACATAATCCTGGGACATTGAAATCAACTGTTGGGATTAAAATCTTGCCTCTGCTGTGAGTTACTGTGTGACCTTGAGCACATTAATCTCTCTGTACCTAAACTGCAAAAGCACTATTTCAGCAGGGCATTATAAGGATCAAGTGAGATAATGAACATAAAGTTTTAATATAGTACCTGGTACATGGTAAATGCATAACAAATATTAGCTATTAATATTATTTAATATCAAACCTGAGAATTTCTTTCCAATAGGTACTTGGCAAGATTATCAACATGAAGATAAAGTTGTTCATGAACTGTAGGGGCAGGCTTTCAGAAGCCCCTTTAGAGAGGTGAGTCTGAATGAACAAAATTTCATTTTGAAAAATTTGTAAATGCTGAGAAGAAAAAAAGAATCATTGTTACTGAATCTGTTTTTTTGTTTTCTTCACAAGATGCTTCACAGAAATAAGCCAGAAGGTCAGACTGTTTATTAACCTTAACTGACATAAAATTGATAGAAAAATTAAAATAACCTAATTCAGTAAAGTGATCTGACCTAATTACAGAATTTATATGGATTTGTATTTATTCATAGGCATTTTTGGAAATGTGATTGAGGAATACCTATTTAGAAATATATCAATGGAGGCCGGGCACGGTGGCTCAAGCCTGTAATCCCAGCACTTTGGGAGGCTGAGATGGGCGGATCATGAGGTCAGGAGATCGAGACCATCCTGGCTAACACAGTGAAACCCCGTCTCTACTAAAAATACAAAAAATTAGCCAGGCGAGGTGGCGGGCGCCTGTAGTCCCAGCTACTCGGGAGGCTGAGGCAGGAGAATGGCGTGAACCCAGGAGGCGGAGCTTGCAGTGAGCTGAGATCCGGCCACTGCACTCCAGCCTGGGTGACAGAGCGAGACTCCGTCTCAAAAAAAAAAAAAAAAAAAAAAAGAAATATATCAATGGGAAATAAGGTGGAATTAAACCATTTTTGGTTTATCATAATTACCAAAATGATCTTTATTATATCATCACATTTACTATTTGGGGGTATTAGGATACAATTAGTTTAGAATAACCTGCCAGAGATATAAAAAAACATTGTTTATAATTATATACAAATATTCCTCATTAACACCCTGTGTTGAAATAACATTCTCTCTCAAGAGGGGACAAAAATATACCCATTCTCTTCTTTTTGGATCATAATCACTGTCATTGTGAGCCATTCTTATTGATAGGAATATTCAATTCTCCTTCATGTGTCATTGGGCAGAAAACAGGGTATGTACCATTGCACTAGTATAGCTTTTTAAGACTTGTTAATGTGCTCATCTCTGTAGTATTTAATTATGTAATTCTAAAAAATGTATGCATACACATACAAGATAGAAAGGTAGCATTCTGTTCATTCCTTGTTTACTTTTCAAATTGTATTTGTTACAACTGACGTACTGTAGATTGTTGCCTTGAGCAGAACTTTTTTTTTTTGGGGGGAGACAGATTTTCACTCCCATTGCCCGGGCTGGGGCACCATCACAGCTCACTGCAGCCTCGACTTCTCAGGCTCAGGTGATTCTCCCACCTCAGCCTCCTGAGTAACTGGGACAACAGGTGTATGCCACCACGCACAGTTTTGTGGTTTTTTGATTTTTGTTTTTGTATTTTTGTAGAGACGGGGTCTTGCCATGTTCTCCAGGCTGGTCTTGAACTCCTGGACTCAAGAGATACACCTGCCTTGTCCTCTCAAAATGCTGGCATTATAGGCATGAGCCACTGTGCCCAGCCAGAGCAGACATTTTAAACCTAAGTATTTTTAATAGTTGGAAAGCAATAAAATGGAAAATGTGGGAAATGTAAGTGAAAGTTTAGGACTTATTCATTGTGCCTCAAGACTCTTGTCCATATATCTCATTCAGTGTTTATGCTTCTCATGTGTCTTTTGTATTTTAAATTTTATGGCATGGCTTTTTACATCTGAACAAAAACTTTAAACTTTTTAGCTACTAATTGAAAGGTTTGTTAGTTCCATGAGTACAGAATTTTTATTCACAGGAGTAGGGATCCTCTCTGTAAAACATCACATTTTATAATAAAGAATAGGATTATTGAACATATAAGCAAGCATAATCTACTGGGAGGGAAAGAATTGACTTTTCTAGATGAAATAATGTACTGGAGTAAACAGTTATTTTTTTAACTAGCAGTTCAACAGAATCTTATTAACTCAGTAGCATATATCAAGCAATCTAGCGTACACATTTATTCCCAGTCCTTTCCTTTTAGTAAATTTATTCTTCTCAGAGATGAGACAGGTTAAGGGCAGGAATCCCCTCAACTCCTTACTCTTACCTGCTATACTTCCTCAGCCTTCCTGTATTGTAGGAAAAGAATGAGGCATCTTTCTTCTTTTTTAGGTAAACATTCCCTCTCTGTTTTGATCTCATGCTTTCCTGTTTGTTCTGGATCCTTGCTATATCACATATTCTCTCTTTTGGATCTTTAGTCTCTATACTAGCTTTTTTCTTTCAGTTCTTACAGTTATTCAATTTTTTAAAAAGTTGCTCCCTTAACTTTCTCTCCTCTAGAGTCATTTTTTTCCCTCTTCTTCATTCCTTCTTATCTAAATTTCTTCAAAGAATGGTCAGATTCTGTCTTCATGTCTCATTCACTGTACTAAGTCACAAAGAAATTGTTACTTACAACATTCACAGAATACTTTTTCTTTGGTATTTCCACTGCAGCAAGAATTTGTTTTGTACATTTACTTCATGACTGTATTCTCTCCTGTTTCTCCTCTTTTTATTTTCTTTGTCTATCTGCATAACATGGCTCCCAGTGATCACCACTGCCTGGGACTCACACTGTAAGTTCTCCTGGAGCGAGGGCTGGACCTAGTGATTTGGCTCTCATAAAACAAAATACAGCGAAAGTGATGGAATTTCCCTTCTGCAATTAGGTTATGAAAGACTGTGACTTTTGTCTTGCTGACATTCTCTCTCTGTGGCTCTTCTGTGTGCTTCTCTTTTGAAGCATGTTGGAGATGCCTTTTTGGGAAGTAACTGCGAGCAGTCTGCAGACAACTACCAGCAAGGAACTGCGGTCCTCATTCAGACAACCCTTGAGGAACTAGATGAACCTGGAAGTAGATCCTACCCTTGTTGAGCCTTGAGAGAACTACAGCACAGCTGACACCTTGACTGCAGTCTCAAAATAGTAAAAGCCACTAGCCTTGATAGCATAACATAATAATTCTTGTGCACAATATTGAAGGATGAGGTTAAAATACAGAAAAAGTGAAGTTAAGTCTAAAAGTGCTATTAAGCAGTTGCTTTCAACTTAATCCTGTTTGTTTTTAGTTGAGCTTTTAAAAGTGGAGCTAGAATTTCAGCTTGAATTTCACTTGTTTCCTATCATTTCTCTTCATATTATTAGTGGTGGTAAAAGTTAATAAAATAGCTGAAAAATAGACCATGGTCAGATTTGAAGGAGGATGCATACAAATCATAATACAATAACAGATCATAAACTACTAGAACCTGCATAAGTCAGGTATATCTTAAACGGATTCTAATCATGTTCATTAAGGAATAGTTAACAATGGTAGACAATATTCATAGACTTAGATAGTAGTGTCAACAAAATAATGATTGTCTATTATAAGCATTAACTCTTCTGCAGTATAGTGTGTTTTAGTCTTTTTGTTTGTAGACTTCTGGTCAGATCATTAAGCCATTTTCAATTTGAAAAATATTTTAGAAGAAAAATCTCAGTTTTGATCACATTATGTATTTTTATGTTTTATTAACAGCTTTTACCGTTTTGTTCTGGAACCAGAACTGATGTCAGGGGCTAATGATGTTTCTTCTCTGGGACCAGTGGCAAAATTTTTGGATATTCCTGAATCACCCCTCCTAACCCTCAACATGATTACTCCAGAAGGCTGGTTGGTTGAAACAGTACACAGCAACTGTGACCTTGATAATATTCACTTAAAGGATGTAAGTCATTGTTTATAGTCATATAAAGAGA
Source organism: Theropithecus gelada (assembly GCF_003255815.1). Taxonomy (NCBI): domain Eukaryota; kingdom Metazoa; phylum Chordata; class Mammalia; order Primates; family Cercopithecidae; genus Theropithecus; species Theropithecus gelada. Next base: position 35,103,446 of record NC_037685.1, on the reverse strand, counting down.
GAGAAACAGGATAAATTCTTATCAGCTATTACAATTGTAGCAAGTGAGCGATCATACTATGAATGTTTACCAGAATATTCTTTTTTATATTCTAGGTCCTGATCCAGTCTTTCCTTTGATTTTTAGGTTTTTCTCATTTCCAAATTCAGCTTCTCTGGTTTTCCAAGTTCCTAGGTGTCTTTACCTTTTTTCTTTCTTTCTTTTTGCCTCAGACTACTTACTTATAAAGATACTTCTCTAAGATGAGCAATGTCAAAAATATGGAGAGAAACACTTGGCAGCTTAGTACAACACCATTAAGTACTTATTTTGCTCTTGAAGTTTAGTTTTTAACTCAGAGAGCAAATTTCACCCAAAACTGTTTCATTGTTGTTGGTTTTGTTTTTTTTGTTTGTTTGCTTTTGTTTTTTGTTTTTTTGTTTTGCCTCATAGCTCATAGCCAGAGAAAGTAGTCCTAACTAGATTAGGGTAGAAAGTAGGAAACAAAATTTGCGGTATACTGCAGGCCAGGTATACCTCCTTCTCATCACCCACTATATGACCCTTGTCTAGTGAGTAGTCAGAATTCTCTGCCTCAGCTGTTGTGATTCACAGCACAGAAAGAAAGTACTAAACTGAGTCTTTTAAACATTGAATTTAGAATGAGAAAAGGAATTCAGAAACCACAAAAAAGGGAAGCATTTTAGAAGAATTTAAGATATGTGTGTTGGTCTGTTTTCACACTACTATAAAGAACTGTCTGAGACTGGGTAATTTAAGAAGAAAAGAGGCTTAATTAACTCATAGTTTCGCATGGCTAGGGAGGCAGGCCTCCAGAAACAATCATGGCATCATGGTGGAAGGGGAAGCCAGGCCCCGCTCACGTGACAGCAGGAGTGTGAGGGGAGTGCCACACACTTTTACATTATCAGACCTCATGAGTACTCACTACCATGAGAACAGCAAGGGGGAAATCTGCCCCCATGATCCAGTCACTTCCCACCAAGCCCCTCCCCTGACACGTGGGGATTACAGTTAGACGTGAGATCTGGGTGGGTACACAGAGCCAAACCATATCACTTGGTATCCAGAAAATGAGGAAAAAATACTTCCTTCTCCTCATTGTCATCCCTCTGACCTATTTCCAATTCTTTGTGTCTGATACCTCCTATAGAATATAGCCATTGCCCTGACCGAAGCATAAACATTTACCTGTAATAATTTGGTTAAGATTGTTTATAATGTTTATGTCTCATGATTATGCATTACCTTTTGCCTAAAGATTTTCCTTCTAGGAAAGTTTATTGTGATCCACTCATGTGTGGATTCTGTGGGATCCTAAATCACTTTTCTGTAACATACTCCCCATCACTCCCAGCTGAACCCACCTAAAAACCTAAAACTCAGTCATAACCATCTTCTAATATCAGTCCTTCAAATTTAGAGAAAAAGCAGCAAACTAATATCATTAATGAGAAAAAGTTAACAAATGAATCTTACAAGAAGTGAAAAAAAAAATCGCTGTTTTTTCCATGATCAGTCAGATCTCTTAACAGAGTCTGGAATTCTTCATAAAGAGAGTGCGGCAATATACTCAATAAGGTAACTTTTAAACACCCTATCCAAAAGTGTGAAGTGTTTGTAGTGGGAGAAATTAGTACAGCTTAGGAAAGATTTTAATTGTCTGCTGGTGAAAATTTCAGCAGCTATTCAACAGCTGATGGAGATTAACTAAAACTTTTTTTTGTAGTGAGTGTCAAATCTAATAACGTCTTTTTAGAAGGTGTTCAGATGAACACTAGCTCTGACTCTGAAGTTAGAAGACTAGGATGAAGGAAAATTTCCTGTGTTTTCATAGTTTAGGTGAATAAACAAAGGAAGATTATAAATTCTAGCATCTGTAAAAGTTAGCTACACCTCAGGCTCATCTTTTTCATTGTGTGCTATACATACTTAAAATATTCTGCAACCATCCTGGAAAAATAACAAAGGCATTTGGTATAGTAGAAAGGATTTTTAGACAAAGGGGAAAAGTGTGTACACCCTGGCAAAAATGAGACTAACAATGAGATATTTACCACCATATACTAACTTGTGCAAATAATCCTGGTTACACCTAATTCCCAAACACTGTATAAACACCTGGAAAAACTTGATCTGGGAAAATTCTCCCTTGGCAAGACTTTGTTCACATGATTGTCACTACATTGACATTGCACAACCAGCATTAATTCCATAATTAAAGGTGACAAAAATGATTAAGAAAGCTAGGCCAGGCACAGTGGCTCACACCTGTAATCCCAGCACTTTGGGAGGCCAAGGCGGGTGGATCATGAGGTCAGGAGTTTGAGACCAGCCTGACCAACATAGTGAAGCCCCGTTTCTACTAAAAATACAAAAATTAGCCAGGCATGGTGGTACACGCCTGTAATCCCAGCTACTCAGGAGGCTGAGCAGGAGAATTACTTGAATCCGGGACGTGGAGGTTACAGTGAGCCAAGATTGTGCCACAGCACTCCAGCCTGGGTGACAGAGCAAGATTCTGTCTCAAAAAAAAAAAAAAAAAAGCTAAAAGTGAGACAGTTACTTTTACCTGGAGTTCAGATGTGTTGCTATTCTCAGCAATTATTGTTAGGACTGCATCCAAAGACTCTCTAATTATATTTTATCACAGCATATGTCTGAAAGATATCAAAACACCTGAAACAACAGTGGTGCTTACCAAGAGAAGAGAAGATGCAAAAAATAAAAGATTGCTAACAGGAAATAGGATGTGACTCTGTTAAAGAGAATTCGCAGAAAAATGCATTAACCCCTCTGAAACATAAATAATTTTGATATCTGTTTTATTCATATTTATTGATATATTCATTACAAATATAATTGTGAATGAATCTCTGTTTGATTGCCAGAGATATGGTATAGATCCTAAATAATGCTATATTATAAATTAGATGAACACAGTTCATCTTGGGCTCAGTTTATTCTCTCAGTGCATAATATATGAAATTTGTATCTCTCATCATCAAACGCTTAAAAAATTTGGGAAAAGGTCACATTTGCAGTGAAGAGTTCTGTCCCTTCTGCAAAACTTAGAAATTTAAACCAAACCTTAACTAACTTGGAAATCTATATATCAGAATAGTTGTACTTTAGAAGTCTCCCTTAATCCACAAGGAATTTGTTCTAAGATACCCCGACCCACTCAGTGGATACCTGAAAACACACAGAGTACCTAACCTTATATACATTGTTTTGGTTTTTTTTGTTTTGTTTTGAGACAGAGGCTTGCTCTTTGTCACCCAGACTGGAGTGCAGTGGTGCGATCTCAGCTCACTGCAAGCTCCGCCTCCCGGGTTCGCGCCATTTTCCTGCCTCAGCTGCCGTCCCCCGCCCCGCCCAGTAGCTGGGACTGCAGGCGCCCGCCACCACACGCGGCTTATTCTTTGTATTTTTAGTAGAGACCACCGTGTTAGCCGGGATGGTCTTGATCTCCTGACCTCGTGATGCACCCACCTCAGCCTCCCAAAGTGCTGGGATTACAGTCGTGAACCACTGCGCCCGGCCATGTTTTGTTTTTTTTTTATATACATACCTACCTATGATAAGATTTAATTCGTAAATTAGGCACAGTAGAGATTAACCTTAATAACTAATAATAAATAGAACAATTATAAAAGTAGGTCATCATCCTCTTGTGCTTTGGGGTCACTAAGTGAAATAAGGGTTCCTTGAACACAAGCACTGTCATGCGAGATTTTATTACAATACTCAGTGCACAGTTTAAAACTTATGAGTTGTTTATTTCTGGAATTTTTCACGTATTTTTGGACCATGGTTGACTGAGGGTAACTGAAACTGTACAAAGAGAAACCACAGATAAAGGAAGACTACTGTACCTTATATGCCTCAAGCCACCTAATCATCTAAAACGAATTCCTTACTTTAACTCTTTCTTGAATTTTTGCCCAGAGTCCTGAATAGTTTCTTAAAGTTCAGACTGCACTAAAGTCATTAAGTTCAGCCTTCACATGCCTTAAGATAAGATTCAAGAATAAACTGTACTGTCATTTATCCATCTCCACTATCAGATAGCTTGTCAGAGTTCAGATCACAGATCAAGATATGTGTTATGGCTTTGCTATTAATAACTTGGGAAAATGTGTCTGCAGTTACACAAAATCACATTCAATGGCAACAAAAATACTAGATTAACGTATTTACAGACAATTGTTAACAAACCCAAATGTTAATGTTTATTATTAAACTTAACCTTTTCTTAAAGGAAGACACTTAGCTATTCAGCCACAGAAGAATAATACAATTAATATCCTATTAGAAAAATTAATATGTTCCTTGGACACAGGGAGGGGAACATCACAGGCCGGGACTTGTTGCGGGGCGGAGGGGCTAGGGGAAGGAATAGCATTAGGAGAAATACCTAATGTAGATAACAGGTTGATGGGTGCAGCAAACCACCACGACATGTGTATACCTATGTAACAAACCTGCACATTCTGCATATGTACCCCAGAACTTAAAGTATAATAAAAAAAAGAAAAATTAATACATTTTCAAGGATATATTTGAAAGGTATTAAATTTATGTCTATCAACAATTAATATTTAGAACAGAAAATAAAAATATAAATGGAAGATTGAAACATGTCAAAAAAGATCACTAACTTTCATATTTTTGCTAAAAGTGAACTTTGTGGCCAGGCGCGGTGGCTCACACCTATAATCTCAGCACTTTGGGATGCCAAGATCACTTGAAGGCAGGATTCGAGATCAGCCTGGCCAACGTGGTAAAACCCCATCTTTACTAAAACTACAAAAAATTAGCTGGAAGTGGTGGCCTGTTCCTGTAATCCCAGCTACTCGGGAGGCTGAGGTGGGAGAATCGCTTAAGCCTAGGAGATGGGTGTTGCAGTGAGCCAAGATCGTGCCACTGTACTCCAGCCTGGGTGACAGAGTGAGACCCTGTCTCAAACAAACAAACAAATAAATAAATGAGTTTTGAAAATAGGAACTAATTTAACTTAAATCACCTCTATGAAAACTTAAAATATTCACTAGAACTCTTTGGAAAAGGAATTGGCTGTGTTTTTATGTTGTGGTTTGAATAAGTCAACAGAATTGAAGTCTGTTATATAAATCTATAGGAACAAGATAAATTTTCACATTAATATATTATAAAATTAAGAAGATACTATTATTCACAAACTGGGTAAGTGTATTTAGACTCTTCCCTAGTACCTAATTCATAATAAAATAATTGAGCTTTACTTTACAGTCACTTTGGTGTATAGCTTCCTTGTCTGTAAAGTGAAGGTGTTGAACTACATGATCTCTACAATCTTTTTCTAATTTTTAACATTCTCATATTATTCTGAGACTATCCCATGAAAATCTTTCCAGTCAAGTAAATTGCTGTAAAGACTCTGGATATAGGTTAATAAATTATATAAAGTTCATCCCTAGAATAGTAATTCAACAACAAATTCAGAATTCAGCTAAAGTTGTTGAAACAAATACTGTCTTCAGAGAAGTTACTTAATTTTTGTTCTTAAAACCAGTAAAATAACAACAGGAATCAAGAAAGAAATGCCGTAGACTGGGCACGGTGGCTCACGCCTGTAATCCCAGCACTTTGGGAGGCCAAGGCGGGCGGATCACAAGGTCAGGAGATCAAGACCATCCTGCCTAATACAGTGAAACCGTGTCTCTACTAAAAAAATACAAAAAAATTAGCCAGGTGTGGTGGTGGGCACCTGTGGTCCCAGTTACTTGGGAGGCTGAGGCAGGAGAATGGCGTGAACCTGGGAGGCAGAGCTTGCAGTGAGCCAAGCTGGTGCTACCGCACTCCAGACTGGGCGAGAGTGGGAGACTCCATCTGAAAAAAAAAAAAAAAAAGAAATGCTATAAACAAATATTGTAATTATTATTTCTGAGATAATTGCAGTCAAGGAAAACAAGTATACATTACAGAATATATCCAAATACTCTATCCTAAACACACTAAACAATAGTGTTGAAAACCTAATATGGTGAAATAAGATTAAATATAGGCAACATCACTGTCTTTAACCTTAACAGAATTCTCAATTTGTGAAAATCACTTACTGTTTGATTTATTTTCATGTTTAGTTATGCTATTCATATGAAGTAGAGAAAAAGCTTTATCTTGAAAATATTTATCATAACATTTGCAACAGAGAAAAATCCAGAAACAACTGGAATGTCCAGCCATTTTAAAAGATGTTTATAGAGACAGAGACATGCTCTTAGAAAACCATGTTTAATGAAAAGGCAGGTTACTTATAAAAAATTTTATGAAGACAAGAAATAGAAATCAGTGTGTTGATGTTTATATTAGTATTTTATTCTGTTGAGGTGCATTCTGTTTTTTCTTCTTTCCACTTGGGAAGTGGAAAATTAATTTTTATTAATTTTTTAAAATTAACTTTAAAAATGAATTATATTGATCAATTTATAATTAGTTGATTATAGACATTTTTTTAATTACAGGAAAGCCGATAGATAGTAAGTTAGCTTTCTTGCTAAGTCTGAAGTGGTAGCTTCAGGACAATAGCAAACTGAAGCAGATTCTTTAAGGAATTTCCCATCTAAATCTAATGTTCATGTCTTTCCTGCTTGGTTATACTGGTGCATATATCATGAGGTTCCGGTAAAGCTAATGTCATGAAAAAGAAAAAGTTTATCATAAGCTTTTTGTCTTGAAGAAATCAATTCAATTCATAAATTCACTGATGTGTAAAAGACAGACTTGAAGTTACCCACCAAAATACATTGGCCAGTATTAAAATAATCACATTTATTTTTTTCAAAATTTTGTTTTATGAGTTTTACTAACACCAAAAACAATGACATACTTCCTCCACAGACTGAGAAAACTGTTACTGCAGAATATGAACTAGAATACTTACTCCTCGAAGGACATTGCTTTGATAAAGTGACAGAACAGCCTCCTCGGGGTCTGCAGTTCACACTAGGCACAAAAAATAAACCAGTTGTGGTTGATACAATAGTGATGGCCAATCATGTAAGTATTATTTAATTGATGATATTTAATTTGATGTTTTGGTGAAATTCTCTGTTTTCCTAAGAGTAAAATGAAATAATATTTATTCTGCTGTTGCTGAACAGTTTGCAGAAAACAAAATTAAATCTTTGAATAAGATAAACAAAAATGGGGAAAATCATACTTTCGTAATATTCTTTTAACAGATTATTGTAAAATCTCTTTACTTGGAATTGATTTATAGAATTTATTCATTCTACAGTTAGTAAATACTTTCTTGGATCATTCGTGTATTCATGAACAATTAGATGGTTTTTAGTCGTATTACTCAGTGATTATTTTTTTCTCATCTTAAAAGGGATATTTTCAATTAAAAGCAAACCCAGGTGCTTGGATACTGAGGTTACACCAAGGAAAATCTGAAGATATTTATCAAATAATAGGGTGAGTTATGCGGACTGCTTTTAAATTTTTACACATAAATATGTTTTTAGTGTAATACAACCAAGATCATCAAAACAACAATTAAAATGTTAAGATTGGCCTGACGCAGTGGCTCAAGTCTATAATCCGAACACTTTGGTAGGCCGAGGCAGGCAGATCACTGGAGGCCAGGAGTTGACCTGCCTGACCAACATGGCAAAACCCCGTCTCTACTAAAAATACAAAAATTTGCGAGGCATGCTGGCATACACCTGTAACTTCAGCTATTTGGGAGACTGAGGCCCAAGAATTGCTTGAACCTGGGAGGCGGAGGTTACAGTGAGCGGAGACCGCACCACTGCACCCCAGCCTGGGACAGAGAGCAAGACTCTGTCTCAACAACAACAACAAAAAAAGGGTTAGGTCTGAATATCAGCAAGAGAGCAAAATAAGACATTCCGGTGCTCATACCCATGCAGAAACATCAATTTGAACAACTATGCACTCCACACATGAAACTACCTTAATAAAAACTAAGGAACGAGGTGAGCTATTACAACAGTGCAGTGTAGCACAGAAATAAGAAAGACACACTGAAGAGTGTAGAAAGGATAATTTTACATTACATACATCACTCCTTTCTCAACCTGATTCAGCACAACTGGAGAGATACCCACTAGGGGGAAGGAGAGGGAAGTGAGCACCAGACTTTGTCTTGGACCCCAAAACCATGCTCACCCCAATAAAACCCAAAGCCAGGTAGGCCCCATAGCCCCAACTTAATGCTGGTACCAGAAGATTCAGCTGCCGGATCCTGTAGCCCCAAGCTCCAAATCTGCCTGGTAGGTTCAGTTTCCAAGCCTGCCCAACCACGAGGCCTACCCCAGAAGCCCTAAGCTGTTGCCCAGCCCCAATGCCAGGCCAGCACCCACAAATTCAGGCTCTTAGACTTTTCCCTCTGCCAGCATAATTGATATATTGATCATTTAATGACAATATAGTATACGTTATATCTTATATAACAACACCATTATCCTTGGGTCATATTCAATTTGGAATTGGTTTTTTGCACAAAAATTTTCCTGTTCATCAGTAGAAAGCAGGGATCATCACACTTTTTTGGTAAGGAGCCAAAGTAAGTAAGTAATGTTCATTTGAGAGCATGTATGGTCTTTGTCAAAATTGTTTTTTTAACAATCATTTTAAAGTGTAAAAATAATTTTTAGCTTAGGGCTATTAAAAAAATAGACCATAAACCTGATTTGGTTTACTGGCCATAGTTTGCCAACTCTTGATAAAGTCTTTTTTATACCCTTAATAAATATCTCTAGATTTCATTGCTTTCAATAAATACTTATTGAGCATCTTTTATTATACCACACATTGTGCTCAACAAAGATAATATAGGAGTAGGGGTTACTGTATCTTTTTTTCACCACTCTTTCCCTTTTATACTGTGCCTAGCTCATAGTGTCAGTTAATAAATGTGCTTAATGGCTTATGCACACGGAGCCAGGGATGCTTAGTTCTATGGTAGTGGTGGGTAGGAGGAAGTCAGTATTGACATTAGAGATGATAGAGATGATCTAGAGTACCTCAAGAGAGTTTTGAAGAATTAATAGGAAGTTACTAGTCATACCACAGATGGAACCTTCCAGGTGGTGAGTAGACATGCACATCTCTCATCTAAAACTCTTAGGGCCATATGTGTTTTAGAATTTAGAAGTTTTTAGTTTGGAAAGTTAATACAGTACACATGTCATATATTATGACATATATCCCAGCAGGATCTGAGAAAGCCCTTTATTAAGCATAATTTTTATGCAGAATGTGTTAATATTCATACTAAAAGGGTTTATGTAAATGACTGAAAAAGAGAATGAAAAGACAATCCACAGACTGGGAGAAAATCTTTGCAAAGCATATGTCTGACAAAGAACTTATATACAGAATATATAAAGACTATCAGAACTCACTATGAGAACAAATAACCCGACAAAAAATGTGCAAAAGGCTTGAACAGACACTCTACCAAAGAAGATATATGGATAAGTACAGAATATATTTAACATTGTTTGTTATTAAGAAAATCTACATTAAAACCACAAGATATGCCATTAAAATGACTAACTTTATAAAAAGAATGATGATATCAATTGTTGCTGAGGTTATGGAGTAACAGGAGCTGTTTTTCACTTCCATTGGGTATGTAGAATGGTACAACCACTTTTGAACAATTTGACAGTTCCTAGAAACTTTAAATTTACACTTAGGCTAGGCATAGTAGTTCACACTTGTAATCCTAGCACTTTGGGAGGCCAAGGTGGGAGGACTGCTTGAGCCCAGGAGTTTGAGACCAATCTGGGCAACATAGCAAAACCTACCTCTACATAAAATAAAAAAAGTAGTCAGGCACAGTAGCACACGCTTGTAGTCCTAGTTACTTGGAAGGCTGAGATGGGAGGATCAGTTGAGCCCACGAGGTGACAACTACAGTGAGCCATGATCATGCCACTGCACTCCAGACTGGGCAACAGAGTGAGACCCTGTCTCAAGAAGAAGGAGGAGGAGAAGGAAGGGGATGGAGAGAAAGGGGAGAGGAGGGGAGAAGAAGAATTTGCTTTCTGTGGTTTCTCTCGCCCATGGTTAACCATAGTCGGAAAATACTAAGTGGGAAATTCCAGAATAAACAAATCCTACGTTTTAAATTATGCACTGCTGAGTAGTGTGATAACCTCTCACACCATCCTGCTCTGTTCCACCTGGAAAATCATTCCTTTGTCAGGTGTCTGCCCATGAGTCACTTAGTAGCATTCTCAGTTATGAGATCAACTGTCATGGGATCACAGTGCTTGTATTCAGGTAACCCTTGTTTTACTTAATGACCACAAAGGGCAAGAGTATTTTGCCTAATTTATAAATTAAACATTATAGACATATGTGTATAGGAAAAACATACATTTAGGGTTTGCTACTATCCATGGTTTCATACATCACCTGGGTGTCTTCGAATCTATCCCCTGTGAATAAGTGGGGGTTACTGTACTACTGCATGTCTCCTTTTATAAGTTATAAAACACTAGATAATACAAACTATAGTGACAGAAATCACTTGGTGAGGTGGAATAAGCAGGCAAAAATAAGGGGGAGTATTGGAGACAGCAGTTGAACAATGCTGTTTGGAGAACCCCCAGCCAAATTGAGTTCCAGTACTGGAGTGGCTGGTGACCTTGCCCTAATGAGGAATGAAAGGCAGCTGGATGTGAATGTTTACTGTGTGCCTTTCATGGGACACTTCATTTACCTGGTGGATGGTCTAATTCATAGTTGTCTGACCCCAGACCCAGGCTCCCTCACACAGGAAACTTGTTTGTACTGACAGAGGCCTGTGTGGCTCTTGTCTGACCCATGTCCAGTTTATGCTTGCCTGACCATCATGGTGACACTTAGAACCCAACCTTGTGTTTTTCCCAGCATCTCCAAGAAAACCCGGTCCAGGATAGTCCCTGGCTCTTCCGATGGGTGGTGCAAACTTAATACACCACCACAATAAGAAATAAGTTCAAAGATTTATTACTTACAAATCTTGGGCAGGAAGGGCTCCATTTCTAGGTCACATGAGGCAAGAATGAAGAGGAGTCAGGCAGAGAGAAAGAGAGCATGCACACAACTAACAGTATATATAAGGGAATAGAGCATGGGTCACTTTTGGTCTGTTTGAAGGGAAGGCAGGACAACAGAAGCCCAGTTTACGAGGCAGGAAGGGTGCCTCTAAGTTCTTATCTTTGGCTACCAGCTAGACCCATTTGGGTATGATATTCTAATGCCTAGGCAGCAACCCATGCTACCTTGCTGTGTCATTCCCATTACAGATACACAGTTCCTACCCTCCCAAAACTCATTCCAGTGGAAAAGATAGTCAAGAAAATGAGTGACTATTATATGTTCTAAGCGCTATGAAAGAGTGCTATGGTAGTATAGAAAATGAGTAAAATAGACTGTAACATTTATATTGACCCTTATAAAAGCCATGGTTTCAAGATACAATTTTAAGAAGCATTCATGCTTTGTTTCAGCTTTTTAAATTTTGTGCAAACTACATTGCCAGGAACTCAGTGTTTCTGTATCTGCCACTACTGTTTCACCATTATGTTTTGCAAAGGGAGAAACCCTTTATTTGAATTGTAAGTCAAATCCCTTCTGTACCACCAACTATCTGTATGATCTTGTATAAGTTTCTTTGCTATTTGTAGTCTTTATTTCCTCGTTACAAAAGGGAATAATCCTACCTCCCTTATGGGGTTTTGGTAAGGACTAAATGAGAAAATCATCATAGAATATTGAGTAAATGTCCATTTCCTCTCCACTTATTCCTTCTTTACAAATACAGTTATACAATAGCACATGTATTATGTAAAACTAAAACTATACATGATTTAGTTTCTATTTTATCTTCTTTACTATTATTGTTTATCATACACAGTTCATAAAGATGTTTTAGAGAGAAAATAGTTCTTGATGTTATATTTGAAGTACCACTAACATATTAGTGAAAATTGTTTTTTCTCATTCACAGACAACTTTTGGCAGTAGAAATAACTAACAAATTTGTTTGTATTACTTATAAACAATAAAACCATATACTTAGTCATAATTTAATTCTACATACAATTAATGTTACTAGCTATCCAAAATAGAAAAAAAATACATGTTACTGTATAATAAAAAGTCTAACGAGGTCAATATAAAATATGACGAAAACTGATGTTGTTTATCCTAAGGTTTATGTTTTAATTCTAATTGATATTAACTTTAAAATTAGGAAAAATATTCCTGAAACCTGCTAAAAATCTAAGCTAAAATAATATTAATATGCGTTTCTAAGTTCAGATTTTAAAGCTATGACTAAATTATTTGATATTTTTAAATTTGGCTTTCCACTTCTGAGGCATAATGCCCACAATGTGTTCTTTCTGTGTCTGTCAATCTTTTTATAGTCTTTAACTGCAGATTATTTGTGTATACTCAGTATTGGCTGTTACTTACCTTGAATACAAAAAGTCTTAAAATTATTCTCCTTTATTTCTTTGTAGTTGTACCAAAATTAGACAAATGCTGCTCAGATTTTTCTAATTGTAGACAATACTTTATGCACCTTCAATGCCAAATTACTGTGCTAGACTTCTCACTTGAAATCTTTAGAAAAATCTTTTCTGCCAAAGTAATACTTGTAATTAATTTTAGTTTGGTTCCTTTGAGACTGAACTGTTTCTCCTATGTTTTATACAGGAGGAAGGAGAGAGATGTTAAACAAGGCTTTCCGTTCTTTCTCTGCAGGTACTTGAGTTGGTCCACCGTAACTTTGCTGGTTCTGTAGTAGTTAAAACTCACTCTCTGTGGACTCTTAAAAGTTCTCTATTGCTGTACTTCACTCTCTAGTTTCCTGGTTCTGTTGGTGTGGTCTCCTCATACCTCCTGGTTGCCATCTTGGCAGGACACATGACTACCCAATCGTAACAACAAACCAAATCGCTCTCCTTCTTGGCTGCATCTGATCTGTAGAAATACTTACACATCAGTTGCCCAACAAACTCTAGTTCAGACCAGTTGCAGAGGCAATAAGCACTCTCCTGACTTCTCAATTAAAGCAATTAATCAGTCCTCAAATATCCAATCCTGCTCCATGGTACACTTTTAACTTTCCCACACATGAGTCCTCTCTGCATCCCAGCTTCAGAATATGTATTGCAAAGTGTTTTCTCCTTAAAGTGTCTACCTTACTGAGTTTAGAATGAGAAGGCAATACTCTTCCCCTTCCATCCTCACAGGGTGTAGTGGTGGAGACTCACAATCTGGCAACAGCTCTCTGTAAGGAAACTCTTCTGCCTTCATCTCACACAATCGCTTTTCTGAACATTTGTATATGCTTAATCTCTCTGAGGAGCAATCTGCATATTGTGAGGGTATTGAGAATGGATGACTATGCATACTCACTTCGGTGTCTGGTAGCTATCTCATTGGTATTTCAGTGGAAGCATTCTAGCATCCTTTTACCCTTACCCCCAATATTCTATTTAGTTCTTTGCTATCATATTACCATTAGTTAAATGTAAATTTTAATGAATTCACTGTTGATCACAGTTTGTATATGTCTATTAATTTTCACATTCATTTTATGTTTAGATGGTGTCTTAGGCCATTTTTTGCTGCTGTAACAGAATACCTGTGACTGGGCAATTTATAATGAACAGAAATTTATTGGTTCATAGTTCTGGAAGGTTGGAAAGATTGAGGGACAGCATCTGGCAGAAGCCTTCTTGCTGCATTGCCCTGTGGCAGAAGGCAGAAGTACAAGAGAGAGCAAGAGAGGGCCAAACTTGGCCTTTTGTGATAGCACCACTTCCACCCAATGAAGGTGGAGCCTCATCACCTATAATTGCCTGTTAAGGATCCCACCTCTTAATACTGTCGCAGTGTCAATACAGTTTCAACATGAGTTTTGGAGGGGAGGGACATTCAAATCGTAGCAGATGGCTGACTTCACATTATCACAGAAGTATTTAACGCAAGCAATTGGATGCTTTTACATTGTGTTAGAAAGGATTGGTGGAGCAAGCTCTCCAGGAGGGCTGGATCCTAGGAATGCTTGAGAACAAAGCCAAGGAACTGACCAACCAGAAAGAGCTGCTACTTTCCCATCATCAGAAGTGAGAGAAAGTTAGAAGCTGCTGCCAGCAACACATCAACTGGCCTTTGGTACCCAGAAAACTAAGCAATTACACACTGGAACACTGATGTAGAAAACCTCAATGTCTCCATGACTATGCTTGACAAAAGAAGCTAGGCAAGCGTCAGCACATTGCCCCACTCACTTCTAAGTTCCAAATAATATGCAAATGTATCTATCTGTTTAGCAGAATCTAATTATCAACCAAAACCTTAGCTGCAAAAGAGTTGAGTAACAACAACAAACAAAAATGGGTGTAGCTTTCTAACTCCTGCAGTGTAAAAGATGAGATGTTGCCTGCCATATCATAATATACAACACCTTTCCACAAATAAGTTTTTTCAGAGACATTAGTGGTGTACCCTCAAATGCTTAAAACTTTGAGGTGGTCCTCAAAGGTTTAAAAATTTCTTTTGCAGTTCCATATGAATTATAACTTTCCTAAGTATTGAATAACAGCATTATAATTTTATAATGCTTGAAACAAAGCTTCATCATTGTTTCTTACCAGTTAGTGTTTTGGATGAAAAATATGAGGCCAGTCTGATTTACATTTCTTCTCTGAAAATATAAATGATTTTTTAGAATTTCAGGAGGCATATGTATGAGTGCTCTTTTTTATTAATCATGCTTTCTGACACATAGTGAATTCTTTCATTTTGAAGTAAATGGATTTTACTGAGATTCAGTATTCTCTTGAATCTCATTGAGAATATGAATTATTTGAATGCTTCCCTTTTTTCTGCATTAATGCCTTGTCAATGAAGTCCATTTCCTCTGACTGCTTAGCTTGTTGCCTTCATTTACGCTGCTCATTTTCCTCATGTATCCAGAGGTTTCAAGTGCTTGGCATTGTAGGTAAAGGTCTGATAGTACAGTGGTGAAGGGCTAGACTATCTAGACTAATTTGGATCTAGGATAATAATTGTACTTTCCTCAAAGGATGGTTGTGTGGATTAAGCGAGTGAGCATCTATGAAGTGCTTAAAACAGTGCCTGAAATAAAATGAGAACTCATCACCGTTACTACCTCTGCTACCTGATGGAAATGGAAAAAGATCTGCTTTAGAATTTGTCTAGATCTAGCTGTAGTGCTATGCTAGCTGGCTTTATACTCTGGGTCTCAGTGGACAGGGGATTAAATGTCTAAAGTTGCCACTGCCCTTGAGCAGTGTTTGTGACTATAAGCAGCTGGAAGTTTTTAAGAAATTTGACAATATTTCTACAATACAAGTGAGATCCTTTTTTTTTTTCTTTTGCGGCAGGGTCTCTCTTGCCCAGACAGAAGTGCAATAGCACAATCACGGCTCACAGTTCACTGGAGCCTCAATCTGCCAATCTCAAGCAATCGTCCTACTTCGGCCTCCTAACTAGCTGGCCACCACAGGCACTGGCCACCACACCCAGTGGCCACTACACAGCTAATTTTTAAAAAATTTTTGCAGAAACGAGGTCTTACTGTGTTGCCCAGGCTGTTCTCAAACTCCTGGACTCAAGTGATTCTCCCACCCCAGCCTCCCAAAGTGCTGGGATTACAGGCATAAGCCATCACACCTAGCTTCTTTCTGTTTTCTAGTAGTGATTGTTGGACAGAGTTCTGCCTGTTACTTTGGTTTAACCACCTGAACTCAGGAATTGGGAGTAAGAGAAAGTCAAAGACATGTCAGTCATGATAGTGCTAGACTCCCCAGCTGTTCATTTTGGAAAAATATTAAAAGTATGTATTATATATAACAACTCAAAAGTAGCTACTGATTTGACATCTGATTACTTCCCCTTCAACAAAATTCAACTTTATTGTAAATATGATAGAATTTTTTAGTCCATACCATAGTGAGAATGGTTTGAAAAAATAATTTTGGAGCACAATTGCCGTATTTGTTTAAGCAACTTTGAAAAAGGGAGAAAAAACTGCATTATATGTAATACAAAATGGAAACATTCAAGTGATGCAGATGGACATCATAGACACATTTTCAGTCTCATTAGTTTAACAATGTATTTCAAATTTTGGCATTTGAAAATGACTGGTGGATATTAAAAAGTTAGATAGTGTAGAACTCCGTTGATATATAAACAACTTTGAAGTGTAAAAAATTGTAATTATCATTGCAATATATCAGGGATATGAAAGATTTTAGTTTTGTGATAGTCTTGGTATATAACAGCAAAGATAAGCCGTAATTTGAACGTTCAGAGTGATTGGGTAGTGTTGAATTTAATGAGTTACTTTTGTACAATTTTAATGTGTACTAAGTTAAAATTTATTGGATAATTTTGAAAACTACAGCATATTATAGTATATCTTAATTGACTATAGAAACAGAAGAACATGATATATGCACTAGTGATTTTGGACTTATGTTTATTGCAAAATGAGTTTATTCTGTTATTTCTGACATCATAATTGTATGTCTGTTCTTAAATTAATTATGGACACATTTTTCTACTTTTAGGCATGAAGGAACTGACTCTCAAGCAGACCTAGAAGATATCATTGTTGTATTAAACAGCTTCAAAAGCAAAATACTGGAAGTAAAAGTATGTGGGGCAGAGGTTTTTATAGGCTTTGTTCTTAATATTAAGAATTATCGGCCGGGCGCGGTGGCTCAAGCCTGTAATCCCAGCACTTTGGGAGGCCGAGATGGGCGGATCACGAGGTCAGGAGATCGAGACCATCCTGGCTAACACAGTGAAACCCCATCTCTACTAAAAAAAATACAAAAAACTAGCCGGGCGGCGTGGCGGGCGCCTGTAGTCCCAGCTACTCGGGAGGCTGAGGCAGGAGAATGGCGTAAACCCGGGAGGCGGAGCTTGCAGTGAGCTGAGTTCCGGCCACTGCACTCCAGCCTGGGCGACAGAGCCAGACTCCGTCTCAAAAAAAAAAAAAAAAAAAAGAATTATCTTCTTTGTTTTTTAATTAATTGATTTATTTTACAACTAACTTTACAATTTTACAACCTAAAATGTTATATTTGAACTCCAGCAGTAAAAGAAAGAAGAGGATTTCGTTCACAAAGGAAAACAGAACTTGAAGATAGAAGAGAAGGATTTTTTTTACATTATGATAACTGTGAATATATCTACTAAATCTATCTGTAGCCAAATAATGTTACAAATTGGACTCTAGAGATGAGATCAGGAACATGCACTGAAAAATTAGTTCTAAAAAGAGAAGGTGATGTTTTTTAAAGAGGGAGAGAAAGGGAGTTTTTAATGATAGCAGATTTTTTTTTGGACCAACCCTCCTGCTTAAAACTAGTGAAAATATTAGATACAAGTTTTTAAAAATCTTAAAAACAATGAGGAACTGATAATCAGATAATAAGGATAATAAGGAAACACAAAACCAAAATTAAAGGGAAAATAAGAGTCTAGTGAAATAAGCAAGCACAGAAACTTCTCTTGACCCAAGGAAGCTACTGTTGTCCTGGGAACATTTTTCTGTCCTGTCACACTTTAAACTACCATTTTTATTTATTTTGATGGGTTAGGGAACAAAAATTAAAACCCAGAAACCCAAATAAAATAATCTATTAGAAGACCGTCTCTACAGTAAACTAGCTCTATTTTCAGGCTAAGGATGAAACATAAAAAATTATTCCTCATATTCTTTTCGTCCAAATTTGTGTCAGCTAAGTAGGCCAGGGAATCCTGAACCTTCAATTGGTACTAAAATCTTTCCAGATTGATAGGATACAGAGGTGTCTAGAAAAGACATCCATAAGTCTATGGAATAAGATTACAATAGCCTAAGCTGCAAATCAAATTTTTCTGGTATAAAGGCCAACTCATAGTCAAAGTTAACCAACCAACAAAACCAGCAGAAACAGAAAACCGATACACAAAGACTCAAGATATTAGAATTATTAGAATAACCTCTGAAACAGCTGTGCTTTTTTTAAAGAAATTAAAGATGAGTTTGAAAATAATTGCAGGAAACGTGAAACTATAAAACATGTATATCAGATTTTTTTAAAGTAGAACTTTGGAAACTGAGTAATACAATACCAAAATTAATAATTCAGTAGATAGCTTTAACATGCCTTAAGAGAAAATTAGCAAGTTGGGAGATAGGCCAGAAAAAGTATACCGAATGCAACAGAGACAGGAAGAAAAAAAAATATAGCAGAGAGCATTCACACACACACACACACACACACACACACACACACGCTAGTGTGAAAGTCTAAGATTACCAGTAGTGGATTTAAAACTGGCTCTGCCACTCACTAGCTATGTGACCTTGGATGGATTACTTAATCTCTTTCTGTGTCATTTCCTCATCTGTAAAATAGGGTTGACAATAGAATATACCTTACAGGACGGTTATGAAGATAAGATAAAGCACTTTATGAGTATTTGTTGGATAAATAAAATTAACCTAAATGGAATTTCAAAGATAATTAAAGAATGGAGTACAAGTAACATTTGAAGCAATAATGACTAAGAATTTTTATGAATTGATGAAAGATACCAATTACAAATATTCTACAACCTACCCATACCTAGGTCTTTTAGTAGTTTGTTTTTGTTTTTGTTTTTGTTTTGAGACAGAGTCTCACTCTGTTGCTCACCCTGGAGTGCAGTGGCCCGATATTGGCTTACTGCAGCCTCCATCTCCCAAGGTCAAGTGATCCTCCTGCCTCAGCCTCCTGAGTAACTGGGATCACAGGCATGTGCTACCACGCCTGGCTAATTTTTGTGTTTGCGTGTATTTTTTGTATTTTTAGTAGAGGTAGGGTTTCACTATGTTGGCCAGGCTGGTTTTAAACTCTTGACCTCGAGTGATCCACCCACCTCGGCCTCCCAGAGTGCTGGGATTACAGGCATGAGCTACCATGCCCGACCACCTTCAGTTTGTTTTCTAATAACACAGTTTTATCGCCTAACCATCTGTTTCTCAGAATTACAGTAAAAAGATAGAAAAACAGGAGAAAAGATAAGCAACATAGAGGATCAGCCCATGAAATCCAGTAGCCTACTAAGAGGAATTCCAGAAACAACAGAGAAGATGGAGGAGGGAAAGTGTCCTAAAGCTGAGAGAGAAAAATGTTCATGTCAAAAGAGTCCGCAAATTATGAAGTAGGATGAATGAAAATGGCCCATACAAGATTATAATAGCTACTAAGAAGGAAAAGTGCGTAACTGCAATAGAATGACACTTAACACTAGTATCAAAATTTCATTTTCAAAATAGTTAGCTGTTAAAAGACAGCAAAAGCTTTCAGTGTTTTGAGGAAAATTATTTCGAACCCAAGATTGTGTATCTAGCCAAATTCTTAATCAAATGTGAAGGTAAAAAGTTAGTTTCTGAAGTATGAAGATTTAGAAAAATTATTTTTCATACACCTTCTTGGAGACATTTGGCAGTACAATGAAGATGAAAATCAAGATCAAGAAAGAAGATCAGTAGTTCAAGAAATGGTGAAACTAATCTGTAAACCAATGTAAGGAAAATCTAGAAAGAAACAGTTAATTGTTGAACTTTAAGAAAAATGTCTTCAGGTAGACAAGAATTCCAGACAATTAGATAACATGAGTAATAAACAGGAAAAGATTATGTCTGTGATAAAGAAGACATATTTGTATATCTCCCCACAAGAAAAAATAAGGACCATGAAATTCCAGGAAAAAATAGTTCTCTGCTGGTGGAATGTAAGAAAGGAAAATTAATCTGAACCAGCAAGAGTCTCCTGGGAGTGGCATGGTGACCATAGGAGGAAACTGTAACTATGCTGTACTATACTAAAACCATAACTGCACAGAGGAAATAGAGTTTTAGTAGATTTTCTGACTCTTCAATGGTTAATTTTTACACTGTCATAATGAACACTTTTTACTGATTTTCAAGTTTTAGAATCACCATAGCAAAATGCAACAGACACAATTATGTTTACTGAACTAAATGTAAATGTTATCAGTATTTACAAATGCTAAAGTCAAGGTTTAACTAATATAAGTTGGGAGGTAGAAGGAAATCATAGAAATAGTAGTGTCCTTATAAACAGATTATACCCGAGAAACTGTTGGGATTGTGGGAATAAAAAAAGAGATTTAGATACTATTTAAAGTGACAAAAAATACTCAGTAGAAGAACTGAAGATAAACATATTACTACCAAAATTTCCAGACAAATAGGGAAAGGGAAGGATGACAATAAGTGAGCTATTCATCTGTCTTCACAAAGAGTAAATAATGTCTAAACTCTGAATTCAGAAATACTAGTAGATAATGCCTAAAGCTGATAAGTTAGTAAACACAAGTGCAAGCACATTATTTAGCAATATGGAAGTAACCACCGAAGAAACTGAACAAAGAGGTTGAATTGATAGTTGAAGACCAGATTGTTTACAACGTTGTGCTAAGATATTGCCTGTCTTTGGTTACTGCAGCTGTCAATCTTAGATTTCTATGGGTAATCTCGCCCAGTATGTTTCACTTTCTAACCATACAGCACGATATTAAAGCAGCCAAATTCTAATCTTTTTGCCTTGCTATCTAGGTGAAAAAAGAAACAGGCAAAATTAAGGAAGATATCCTTACCGATGAAGATGAAAAAACAAAAGGGATGTGGGATTCCATTAAAAGGTAATTACTAATGAATATTTTAACACA
Organism: Theropithecus gelada; assembly: GCF_003255815.1. NCBI lineage: Eukaryota > Metazoa > Chordata > Mammalia > Primates > Cercopithecidae > Theropithecus > Theropithecus gelada. The sequence continues at coordinate 35,082,656 of NC_037685.1, read as the reverse complement.
TCGCTAGATTGATCCAGAAGTCTAGTATGTGGAAGTTCCACAGGCAGTGAAAATTTAAGTAAAGCAAAGGTCCTCTAATCTAGGAGGGGTAAGATAAATACATAAATGTTACTACTATGTACAAGATAGGAAACTAGAGCTGTAAGACAGATGAAAATAAAATACTGGACAAACCAATGGAGAAAAATTATACATCCACTTACAAGGAACCTCAGGAAATACTCCTTGAGGAAGTGTGTGGCAAAGATCTGTTTTAAAGGACAAGACAGGATTTCAAAAGTTAAAGATTGAGTGAAGGCGGTTACATGAAGGCAAAAAGATTGGATATGTTCCTCAAAGAAAAGAAAATAGCCTAGCTAGCTGCAACTTGAAAATAATAGGGACTGTTTATATTAGATTGATACCTATACTGTTTTATTGTTAGTTTAAAAAGGAACACAGGCCAGGCGTTGTGACTCACACCTATAATCCTAACACTTTGAGAGGTGATGACAGGAGGATTGCTTGAGCCCAGGAGTTCAAGGCTAGCCTGGGCAACATAGTGAGACCCTGTGTCTACAAAAAGTTTAAAAATTATCTAGTCACAGTGGCATGTATCTGTAGTTCCAGTTACTTAGAAGGCTGAGTTGGGAGGATTGCTTGAGTCTGGGAGGTCAAAGCTGCACTAAGTCAAGATTGCAACACTGCACTCCAGCCTAGGTGACAGAGTGAGACCCTGTCTCGAAAAACAAACCTACATAAGGAATATATTGACAGATATCTAAAGAATCCAGGAGTATACCTGGCATTGGCCATTGGGTGATGTGGTGTGGATACAGTCTTTCTCCATCTCTTAGGTCTGCTCTTTCTGTGTCTCCTCCATTTTAAGATAGACTTTTAAAATTAAAAGTTTACTATTTCCAGTGGAAGGAAAATGCCTCTTTCCAAACAGTTCCAGTAAAAGTTCCAAGGCTGATTCATGGGTCCAACTATAGCTATGTGTCCCAAACTGAACTGATTTCTGTGACTCTGATAACCAAGCGTGAGTCATATGCCTACTTCTAGAACTGGTGGGAAAGCCTGTCCCACCTAAACCTCATAGGATGAGATGGGAGGAGGAATGATTTCCCCCGAAATACCAGGTTGTTACTAGAAGGGGAATAGGTGTTCGGTGAGCAAAAACAAAAGCTGTCTCCTGTAGATGCATGTTGTAAAGAACTTTGAATGTCCATTTTAGAGATTTGAACCCTATGTGAGCTATGATGGCAAACCATTAATCATTTTGATCAAAGATAAGAAATAGAAATGTTAGCCAAAATAGATTCAACAACTTAAACATATTTGGTTATACTAGTCAAAAACACTTCCATCATTTTGGATTTTGCCCAGTTTAAGCCTCTTTTTCTATAGTTGACTCCTTGTTTGGTAAGAAAAATCATGTTACTGTCACAGTGTGTGCTTTGAACAAGTTACTGAAAAAGGATTGAGGCCACTCATTGAGATGATTTAGAGGGTAGGTATGTTTGACAGGGGATAATGGAATAGAATCTGAACAATTTTAAGAGGATCCATCTAAGAGCTTCCATTAAAATTAGAAGGTAGAGATAAGAATGATTGAAGATAACTGTTTAATTATGGTATAGCCACTTGCTATATAAAAAGGATACCAAAAACGAAATATAGCCGCTTGCTATATAAAAAGGATACAAAAAACAAAATGCTTTGTTAGAAACAGAGATGGTAAGTTTTTGGGACGTTAACTGCTCCAGATACATAGTATTGTGTGTCTTATGATGCTTTGATTTTTTTCGTCTTAGTTTTAGTTCTAACTTAGAATGATTATTTTTTCTTGCCACTGAATCAACTTCTTTTCTTATTTGGGAGATTACAAGATTTGAAAAATGCTTCTGTCTATAACAATCTATATTTTGCAAAATACCTTTAATGATGACTGTAAGTTTACCAAATTTTATTCATTCTAAATATCTGTTTATATAAAAATACTTTAAAATGTTTAGGAAGAAAAAGATGAATTTGTACTTTATGAATACTGTAAATAAAAGATTCAGTCATTTTTGTATATGAAATGGGCCTATACAAAAATGAAATGGAGGTGGTCTAACTCCAAAAATGTAATGAAAATGACAACTGGGCCCAGATGACGCTACCATGATATAAACCAGGGAGTAGACATGGCTCCCTAGTGCTTTCTTTGTCATGGAAATCATCCACAGTACCAAGAGGGTATTCCATACCCTGCGTGGAGGAGAAAATCTGCTTGGTCAGAGGAGCTCCAAATTGTAGATGGTGGTTTAAAAATATTTTAGCGTTGGTGAGCCCCATCAGCAGCACTCAGATACCTACCCTGTTACCACATACATTCTTGCTGTGCTATAGTTCCACACTTCCGTATTCTGTTCCTTCCCTCATTATTGGCCTGTTTAAAGTTTCAGTACACTAGATATGGCCATGTCAAGCTGTAATTCATTCTTTGTTCCGAAAACAACCTTTGGCAACTCACAGAAATTAAAAAATAACAGCCCATTCACCTAGAGACAATATAATTATATTCCATATTGCAAATTAAAAAAAAAGCTCATAAAGCTTCAAATGATACTGTCAAATATTTTAATATTAGTTTGTAAATATTATAGTGTTTATAGCTTAACTATTTTGAAATACATTTCTATATTTATTGCTTATATTTAGTATTTAGGCATACAATGTTTCCATATGTATGTTTAAGAAATGTCAATTACTTTTTTATTCCAAGTTTCACAATAAGGTTGCATAAAGAAGAAAAAAAGGAAAAAGATGTCCTAAACATTTTTTCAGTTGCTTCTGGTCATTTATATGAACGTTTTTTAAGGTAGGTATATTTTTTAACTTTATATTTTGAAGAAGAAATATTTACATGGTTCAAATTTCAAAAAAAGTAAAGGAATATACACTGGGGGAAAAAAAAATTCCCGCCTCTGTTTCCTTGATACGCAGTTCCTTTTCTCACAGGAAACCCATAGTATTATTTTTACATCCTGCTAAAGAGAGACACACACACACGTAAATATATATATGTGTGTATATTTATTTATTTATTTATTTCAGTTTTTTAAGTCCTTTTACCCAAATAGTAACAAAGAGCATACTGATTTACACCTTGCTTTTTTTTTTTTACTTAAAATTATGAAGTAAGTATATTTAAATATGAAATTTCATGAGTTTTGGCTTGATTTGAAATATTGGTTTTCTTCAAGGCTAGCAAATAGACATTTTGGATAGGTAAGAATATATATACACACACATACGATATATATATATTTACTTACTATATATATACAGTACTTACTATATACAGTATTTACTATATATACATATATATATAATTTACTATAGTAAATTATCCTTTTCCAGTGAAGAAAACCTTGTTTTACAAAAAGGAAGGGAATGAGGGGAGAAATGCATATTGCAAAGTACAAAAGGCTATTTTTAAACAGTTAGTATAGAAAGGTCACAGAGAATAACTCAAAAATATTTGAATTGTAGCACTGATACATTAAAATGGAACTTTAGATTCATTTGTATCCTTTCCATTCAGAGGTTTAGGTTAGCAAACCACATGACCCATCCAGTGAATTCGTCAATATAGATAGATCATTCAGCTCTTCAGGGTTTGCAGACTTATTATTAATCACACAGTCATAGACAGCTGGGCCCAAATGAAGCTACCATGATGTATATGTATTCATCCTTATACATTACATACTTGATAAACCATATTTTAGTTTGTTTCTTCACATTTCATTGTGAAAACCTTCTAATTTATACCTTCAATTATTTAAAAGCCTTTAAAAAGACCTATGTAACAAACCTGTATGTTCTGCACATGTATCCCAGAACTTAAAGTGAAATTTTAAAAATTAAAATTAAATTTTAAAAAACACTTCAAGGTTAAAAAAAAAATGAACTCCTGTTACTGTTAACGTATATTGGGTTTAATATTCTTTTATACAGAATTATGATGCTTTCTGTTTTGCGTAACACCAAAACACCAGTGAAATTCTGGTTGCTAAAAAATTATCTCTCACCGACATTTAAAGTAAGTACATAGCTTTTTTTGTAGAATGGTTAATGTTTGAATAGTAAATTATTTGTATCATTGTAAGTTTATATGATATTTCTCTTTTCAGAATGAGCTTTTTGAAATGTATATTTTAAAGACTTTTTAATAAATTTTAAAATAGTATTTAGTATTTTCATGTAGCTTAAGAAAAATTCTGTGCACTTTTTATTTAGAGATGTTCAAAGGAGAGGACAGTAGAAGACTATATTTTTAAGTAAAATCAAAATCAGAATGACTAGTAGTTTTTCATGATAATGAATAATTAAATACAATTTGGCAATGGAAAATATATACAGATTTTCAATTAAGAGAAATGGATTCTGTCATTTTTGCAAAGATAGGCAGAAACAGTAGTAGTATCAAGAAAATACAGACTATGCCTATAGCATAGAAAATAGTTTTACAGTACTGAAAACAAAAAAACTCTTTCGTCTGTGTAGTGCATTGATTGCTGGGCACCAGGATCTGAAGCATTTTATATTTAGAAGATTTCAGGTGATCAACATCTATTAGCCTTTACTCAGAGGCCCCATACACCTGCTACAAAGTATACTCTGTTTCTTCCTATTCTCCCTACAGCATAATCAAATTCCATGAAATTTAGTGTCTCCACAGCAATTTGGTGTCTCATTCACCAGCATTTCAAATGAGTTTTTTTTTTCTTCTAGACCAAAAGCAGTGGGAAAACAGAAGTAAAACTAGCCAGGCATGCTTTATTCCTTAATATTTCTAGGCATGATGCCAAGTGTTTAACTCACGTTATTCAATTGTTTTTCATAACAATCCCACGTGATAAGAAAACCAAAATTCAAAAATTACGTAACTAGCTTTCACAGTTGAGAGGTACCTGAGACCACTTTTAGATTCAATAACTTACTAGAAGGATTCATAAAACTGCAGAAAACAGCTATGCTCACAGTTTTTATAGCAAAAGGACACAAATAAAATCAGCAAAAGGAAGAGATGCTTAGGATAGGGTCCGGGGAGACCAGACACAAAGTTAACAATTGTCCTCTCCCAGTAGAATCCACTCCCAGTGGATAGCACTTATTTCTTCCAGCAACAGTGTGTGAGGGTACTCATGGAGTGTTGCCAACCAGGGAAGCTCATTCAAACTTTGGGGTCCAGAGTTTTCATTAAGGATCAGCTTTGTGGACTTGGCTAACAGCCTGCATAGCTAACCTTAGCCTCTAACCCCTTCAGATGTTGAACTGATGCCTTGTGGCCCAAGGTCCTCACTACAGATAACATCATTAGCATACAATATCTAGTGTGGTCCAAGGTCTGCAGGTAAACATAGACATTCTTATTAGTCAGGAAATTCCAAGAGTAGAGGGTATTTCCTGGGAGATAAGGTGAAGGGCCATACTTTTCTTTGAGCAAGAATCATCCTTTATAGGATAGGCCTCAGATGAAACAGCTAATTAGAAACACAACTGAGATTTGAACCCATGCATTCAGACCTCAGGTACTTAACCTTATGTGACAGCCCATTTCCCCTCTACCACCAACAGTGTCTCCTCCTATGCTCATTTGACAGTAGGAAAACAAAACAAAACTAAAACAAACAACAACAAAAAAAAAAACAGAAAAGGAACCCATAAATATAGAAAATAAGTTATACTATTTTTCTAATTTTTAACATATTATCCTAGTAATCAGACACTGAATAAGGGAGTATTTAACCCTAAATAGACTTAAATAGAAAAATCTAAAGATTCTCTTAGCAGGAAAAGATATTATTCACCAGAACAATAGTGCTAGTCTGGATTAGAAAGTCTTGTTCCACTGCATGGCCAAAGGAAATACTGTATTTGAAGTAGTATTTTCCTTCTTTTTGTGATGTGTTTCTTTCTTTCAAAATTTTTCTTTTGAAAACTTTTTAGTGAAATATAACATATACTCAGAAAAGTGCACAAATCATGAAATGTAGCTTTGGAGTTTTACAAACTCAAACATCTGTGTAAACCAGCAGCCAGATACAGAAGCCGCTAGGTACTTTAGATTTGTTCCTACCAGTTTAGAAAAGTCATACCTCCTCTCTTCATTCAAATATTTGCTAAAATTATACGTACTTAGGCATAATTCTTTTCTGACAGCACTATGCAAACTATAATTCCCTCTTCCTTTTTATTTTTCTTCATAGCACTTTTTTTCTGTAGATAACTTAATAGTTTATGTCTACCTACCTCCTCTAAAATACACGCCTCATGAAGGCCATAATTTGTATTTCTTTTTTTCACTAATGTACCCTTAGATCCTAGAACAGTGCCTGTTTCAGTGAATATTTTAACACATATTTAATGATGAAAAAATATTGTTTTTAGTTTATCTGAATGTTTTATTTTATTTTGAAACCAAAACAATGACTCCTAGCAGCTGTTGTACCCATAATTTCGAGATTTCACAGATAAAATTGGTGCTTCTTGCATTTAAAAAAAATTTTAAATCTACATTTTTCTTATAAAATCAGAGAAAAAAATTAAACATATAACCAGCAACTAGTTTCAAGTAAGAATCAAGAGGTAAAATGCAAATTTCTATATTTATTCGTCTTTTCCAGCTCCTTTTTCATTCTCTCAATATTTGAGCTCTTGAACTAAATTTAGCCCACAGTATATTTCATTAACTGCTTCTGCTTTAAACAGGGAATAAGCTACTTCTAATCCTATAAGATAGTGAATCGAATATGAAATATTCAGACCATAATCACTACTTTATATTTTTAAACCTTTAATTAAATAATGATACATCTCAAACATGAAGCTCCTGTATAGAATCTAATTTATCAGCTTAGAACTTATTTTGTGTTTTTTGTATCCTCTCTTCATCTTTACATCTGTGACCAACCAACCCATTGACATATACATGAACTATTTGATATGTAGGTGTTCCAAGATCCAGAGGCTTTTTTTTTAAAGTCAGTTTTCTCAAGGCAGATGTTAACAATAAAAGTATGGGAACATTTACCTTCCATTAATGTTTGTTAAATAATATAGTGCACTTATTTTTAGTGACATTAAATTATATAGTTTTATTTATACTTGTGTTTTCGTATTTGTTAACATTTTATTATTTCTCATTAATAAGTATGTTATAGAAGTAGTATTTAGACATTTTGCCTATTAGTTGATAGCAATTTATAGGAAACTTTACCTTTTTAATGTTAACTTTTTTCTCTAAAACAAAACTACTTTCTCTGGAACATATTGTTTGATTTTGTGTGTGTGTGTTTTTAGGAAGTAATTCCTCATATGGCTAAAGAATATGGATTCCAATATGAACTAGTTCAATATAGGTGGCCCCGTTGGCTTCGTCAACAGACTGAAAGACAAAGAATTATTTGGGGTTACAAAATTCTTTTCCTTGATGTTCTTTTCCCACTAGCAGTGGACAAAATCATTTTTGTTGATGCTGACCAGGTAATAAGATTAACTACTGTTTTTAGTAATACTCAAACATTTTTTACACTACTGTCTTAATATAGAAATTAATTCATGTTGCTTATGTTTATTATCTTCATTACAGTGCTTAAGATATGATTGTGATATATAAGCAAAGTATCTTTAAAAACAAAAAGTCAGAACTCCAGGGGAAAATTGGAAGCATTGTAAGAAGTACCAGTTATTATTTAGGACATGGAAGTTTTCTCTCTGAAGTAGTAGTTTTTACGTTTGCGAACTAAAACAAATACTTATATTAGTCATAATAAGAGTAATTAAATGAATTCCTGTAAAGTATGAGCTGATATTTGTTTAAAATTAGCAATTTCTGCTTGCTAGAAAAGCTAGCAGTTCATACAACTCTTATTCTTCCACCTTCAACAGCATTCTTTCGCATTCAACCAATAACCAAATTCTCATCACTCTTATCACTTAAGGAAAAGAGCATTTTAAATTTGGCCAACTTATGCCTGTAGTCTCAGCACTTTTGGAGGCTAAGGTGTGGAGGAAAGCTTGAGCCTAGGAATTCAAGGTCACAGTGAGCTATAATCATGCCACCGCACTCCAGCCTGAGTGACACAGTGAGACCCTATCTCTAAAAATAAAAGCAAATACATTTGGCCAAAAAAACCCAAAAAACCCAAGGCCCTCTGCTTTCAAAATTTATATGTCCAAAAATTATGGCTTTTTCTTTTTTCCCCTTTGCATTGCTTTTGAATCATTAGTGGAAAAAAAATATTTGAAAATACACAGAATTTCTAAGAAAAAGGTAATATGTAAATGAAAATATAAATTAAATGGATAAGTTAGAATTTATGTGGAACAAAAAGTATATTTTCAAGTTTATATTAGAATGTACTCATATTCTAAACTCTTATTATTTTTGTACTCTATTCCAAATTGATAAATATGAAACATTACAATGTAAACTAAGAAAATAGCATTTCTAAACACACTTTTTAAGAGACAGGATCTCACTCTGTCATCCAGGCTGGAGTGCAGTGGCACAATCATAGCTTACTGCAGCCTCAGACTCCTGCGTTCGAGCCATCCTCCCACCTCAGCATCCTAGGAGCTGGAACTCCAGATGCACACCCCCACACCTGGCTAATTTTTTTTTTTTTTTGTACAGATGGGGTCTCACTATGTTGCCCAGGCTGGTCTCAAACTTCTGGCCTCAAGCAATCCTCCCATCTTAGACCCACACATAATATCTAATATGATTCTTTCTCCTACCTTTCCTTCAACGTGTACACTAATATTTCTGTAGGAGGCTTGAGTGTATTCAAAAATAACATTGATATTATTTCATTCAAGCTATTTAGAATAATTGGGAGATTTTTCTTTATAATTCAAACTTAACACTTGTCAATATACAATAATGGAGATTTGCCATGGAATGATTTTGTTATTCATACATGGAGAGACTAAGAGCTCTGCGCTTATGTAATATTTAACCCCTTTCCCAAATATCTGATTCGTAAAGTGACTTGTTTATAAATGATACAACAAAATATTCTTGTTGGTGGGTAAGACCACTGTCTTAAAGACTAGGAATATAAATTTTAGTTTACCTTTAACCTGTAAGGGCAAGAGGAAAAAATGTTAAATTCAGTAAATTCATATTACGTGAAAGCACTGTGAGGAAAATACAGCTCTTTGGATTTCTGTAATAGGATAATAATGATTTAAGATTTCCATAAAAAAGGCTTATGTTATTTTACAGTGTTTATCAGACAGCCTATTTTACTTATTTAGATTGTGAGACATGATCTAAAAGAACTTCGAGATTTCGATCTGGGTGGAGCTCCTTATGGGTATACTCCATTTTGTGATAGCCGCAGGGAAATGGATGGATATCGTTTCTGGAAAACAGGATACTGGGCATCACATCTTTTAAGACGGAAATACCATATCAGGTAAGAAAAGTCATACCCTTACCATTTAGTAAATAATGTATTGAAATACAATTTTCAGTTTTCTTAAAAATTATGCAATAAAAGCAACCAATTACATAGTGTTCATTCCATGCCAGTCACTCTTGTAAACCTTTATGTATATTAAGTCATAAAATCTTTGTGACAATCTTGAGATAGTGTTGTCTCCATTTTGTAGATGTGGAAACGAAGGCATATAGCATTTATGTAACTTGCCCAGGCTTACCCTGCTAATATATAAATGAGCTAGGAGTTAAACCCAAGTAATATGGCTCCTAACTACTCCAGAAGATTTAAACTTGGTTTGTGAAATAAAAGTGAGATTATATCTTCAGTGCCTCATGGCCTTTTGTAAGGCCATGAGTTTCATGACAGCTTGGAAAAGCTTAGGGTGACCCTAAAAGATTATGGGTTCTACCAAAATTAAAACAAACTTAAAACTCCTGGGAAACAGTATGAGACATTAGGAGCAAATCTACGAAAGGATTAATTGTTATTAGATCTTAGGATATCTGTAGTTAATGCCAACACTGTAGACATTCATTGGAGGAAAGTAAAACTAAAGCTACATAGACAACATAGGCTATCAAGAAGTAATTCATTTTTGCAGTGCTTTATATGTAGTGGATCTCAAGAAGTTCAGGAGAATTGGAGCAGGTGACAGGCTCAGGGGCCAGTACCAAGCTCTCAGCCAAGATCCAAACAGTCTTTCAAACCTAGATCAGGTAAGTAAAATGTTAACAGAATAATTTTCAGTGTGTATACATAGACTGTTCCAACTCCCTGCTCATAAACTTTAAAGTCTTATATTTTGAGCTTTTTTCTCAAGTTTCTGATGTTTATGTAATTGTCTATTGGATATCTCTACTTATACATAATTTTTTCACCTCAAGCTCAACATTTTCAAAACTAATAGTATTTTATCCTCACTTTTCCATTCTCAAACCTCTTCTTTTTACTTTATGCCCTGTTTTAGTTACCCTCTGTATTAGTCCATTCTCACTGCTAATAAAGATAAACCCAAGACTGGGTAATTGAAAGAGGTTTAATTGACTCAGAGTTCTGCATGGCTAGGGAGGCCTCAGGAAACTTACAATCATGGCGGAAGGGGAAGCAAACATGTCCTTCTTCACATAGTAGCAGGAGAGAGAATGAGTGCCCAGTTGAAGGGGGAAACCCTTTTTAAAACCATTGGGGGGCGGGGGCGGGGGCGGAGCAAGATGGCCGAATAGGAACAGCTCCAGTCTCCAACTCCCAAGGCAAGCGACACAGAAGACCGGTGATTTCTGCATTTTCGACTGAGGTACTGGGTTCATCTCACTAGGGAGTGCCGGACAATCGGTGGTGGTCAGCTGCTGCAGCCCGACCAACAAGAGCTGAAGCAGGGCGAGGCATTGCCTCACCTGGGAACCGCAAGGGGGAAGGGAATCCCTTTTCCTAGCCAGGGGAACTGAGACACACAACACCTGGAAAATCGGGTAACTCCCACCCCAATACTGCGCTTTAAGCAAACAGGCACACCAGGAGATTATATCCCACACCTGGCCGGGAGGGTCCCACACCCACGGAGCCTCCCTCATTGCTAGCACAGCAGTCTGTGATCTCGCGGCACGGCAGCAGCGAGGCTGGGGGAGGGGCGCCCGCCATTGCTGAGGCTTAAGTAGGTAAAAAAACCTGCTGGGAAGCTCGAACTGCGTGGAGCTCACGGCAGCTCAAGGAAACCTGCCTGTCTCTGTAGACTCCACCTCTGGGGACAGGGCACAGTAAACAATAACAAAAGCAGCAGAAACCTCTGCAGACGCAAACGACTCTGTCTGACAGCTTTGAAGAGAGCAATGGATCTCCCAACATGGAGGCTGAGATCTGAGAAAGGACAGACTGCCGGCTCAAGTGGGTCCCTGACCCCTGAGTAGCCTAACTGGGAGACATCCCCCACTAGGGGCAGTCTGACACCCCACACCTCACAGGGTGGAGTACACCCCTGAGAGGAAGCTTCCAAAGCAAGAATCAGACAGGTACACTCGCTGTTCAGCAATATTCTATCTTCTGCAGCCTCTGCTCCTGATACCCAGGCAAACAGGGTCTGGAGTGGACCTCAAGCAATCTCCAACAGACCTACAGCTGAGGGTCCTGACTGTTAGAAGGAAAACTATCAAACAGGAAGGACACCTACACCAAAACCCCATCAGTACGTCACCATCATCAAAGACCAGAGGCAGATTAAAACCACAAAGATGGGGAAAAAGCAGGGCAGAAAAGCTGGAAATTCAAAAAATAAGAGCGCACCTCCCCCGGCAAAGGAGCGCAGCTCCTCGCCAGCAACGGATCAAAGCTTGACGGAGAATGACGAGATGAGAGAAGAAGGCTTCAGTCCATCAAACTTCTCAGAGCTAAAGGAGGAATTACGTACCCAGCGCAAAGAAACTAAAAATCTTGAAAAAAAAGTGGAAGAATTGATGGCTAGAGTAATTAATGCAGAGAAGGTCCTAAACGAAATGAAAGAGATGAAAACCATGACACGAGAAATACGTGACAAATGCACAAGCTTCAGTAACCGACTCGATCAACTGGAAGAAAGAGTATCAGCGATTGAGAATCAAATGAACGAAATGAAGCGAGAAGAGAAACCAAAAGAAAAAAGGAGAAAAAGAAATGAACAAAGCCTGCAAGAAGTATGGGATTATGTAAAAAGACCAAATCTACGTCTGATTGGGGTGCCTGAAAGTGAGGGGGAAAATGGAACCAAGTTGGAAAACACTCTTCAGGATATCATCCAGGAGAACTTCCCCAACCCAGTAGGGCAGGCCAACATTCAAATCCAGGAAATACAGAGGACGCCACAAAGATACTCCTCGAGAAGAGCAACTCCAAGACACATAATTGCCAGATTCACCAAAGTTGAAATGAAGGAAAAAATCTTAAGGGCAGCCAGAGAGAAAGGTCGGGTTACCCACAAAGGGAAGCCCATCAGACTCACAGCAGATCTCTCGGCAGAAACTCTACAAGCCAGAAGAGAGTGGGGACCAATATTCAACATTCTTAAAGAAAAGAATTTTAAACCCAGAATTTCATATCCAGCCAAACTAAGTTTCATAAGTGAAGGAGAAATAAAATCCTTTTCAGATAAGCAAATGCTTAGAGATTTTGTCACCACTAGGCCTGCCTTACAAGAGACCCTGAAGGAAGCACTCAACATGGAAAGGAACAACCGGTACCAGCCATTGCAAAAACATGCCAAAATGTAAAGACCATCGAGGCTAGGAAGAAACTGCATCAACTAACGAGCAAAATAACCAGTTAATATCATAATGGCAGGATCAAGTTCACACATAACAATCTTAACCTTAAATGTAAGTGGACTAAGTGCTCCAATTAAAAGACACAGACTGGCAAACTGGATAAAGAGTCAAGACCCATCAGTCTGCTGTATTCAGGAGACCCATCTCACATGCAGAGACATACATAGGCTCAAAATAAAGGGATGGAGGAAGATTTACCAAGCAAATGGAGAACAAAAAAAAGCAGGGGTTGCAATCCTAGTCTCTGATAAAACAGACTTTAAACCATCAAAGATCAAAAGAGACAAAGAAGGCCATTACATAATGGTAAAGGGATCAATTCAAGAGGAAGAGCTAACTATCCTAAATATATATGCACCCAATACAGGAGCACCCAGATTCATAAAGCAAGTCCTTAGAGACTTACAAAGAGACTTAGACTCCCATACAATAATAATGGGAGACTTTAACACACCACTGTCAACATTAGACAGATCAACCAGACAGAAAGTTAACAAGGATATCCAGGAATTGAACTCCTCTCTGCAGCAAGCAGACCTAATAGACATCTATAGAACTCTCCACCCCAAATCAACAGAATATACATTCTTCTCAGCACCACATCGTACTTACTCCAAAATTGACCACATAATTGGAAGTAAAGCACTCCTCAGCAAATGTACAAGAACAGAAATTATAACAAACTGTCTGTCAGACCACAGTGCAATCAAACTAGAACTCAGGACTAAGAAACTCAATCAAAACCGCTCAACTACATGGAAACTGAACAACCTGCTCCTGAATGACTACTGGGTACATAACGAAATGAAGGCAGTAATAAAGATGTTCTTTGAAACCAATGAGAACAAAGATATAATATACCAGAATCTCTGGGACACATCTAAAGCAGTGTGTAGAGGGAAATTTATAGCACTAAATGCCCACAAGAGAAAGCAGGAAAGATCTAAAATTGACACTCTAACATCACAATTAAAAGAACTGGAGAAGCAAGAGCAAACACATTTGAAAGCTAGCAGAAGGCAAGAAATAACTAAGATCAGAGCAGAACTGAAGGAGATAGAGACACAAAAAACCCTCCAAAAAATCAATGAATCCAGGACTTGGTTTTTTGAAAAGATCAACAAAATTGACAGACCGCTAGCAAGACTAATAAAGAAGAAAACAGAGAAGAATCAAATAGACGCAATAAAAAATGATAAAGGGGATATCACCACCGACCCCACAGAAATACAAACTACCATCAGAGAATACTATAAACACCTCTACACAAATAAACTGGAAAATCTAGAAGAAATGGATACTTTCCTGGACACTTACACTCTTCCAAGACTAAACCAGGAAGAAGTTGAATCCCTGAATAGACCAATAGGAGGCTCTGAAATTGAGGCAATAATTAATAGTCTACCAACGAAAAAAAGTCCAGGACCAGATGGATTCACAGCTGAATTCTACCAGAGGTACAAGGAGGAGCTGATACCATTCCTTGTGAAACTATTCCAATCAATAGAAAAAGAGGGAATCCTCCCTAACTCATTTTATGAGGCCAACATCATCCTGATACCAAAGCCTGGCAGAGAAACAACAAAAAAAGAGAATTTTAGACCAATATCCCTGATGAACATCGATGCAAAAATCCTCAATAAAATACTGGCAAACCGGATTCAGCAACACAGCAAAAAGCTTATCCACTATGATCAAGTGGGCTTCATCCCTGGGATGCAAGGCTGGTTCAACATTCGCAAATCAATAAACATAATCCAGCATATAAACAGAACCAAAGACAAGAACCACATGATTATCTCAATAGATGCAGAAAAGGCTTTTGACAAAATTCAACAGCCCTTCATGCTAAAAACACTCAATAAATTCGGTATTGATGGAACGTACCTCAAATTAATAAGAGCTATTTATGACAAACCCACAGCCAATATCATACTGAATGGGCAAAAACTGGAAAAATTCCCTTTGAAAACTGGCACAAGACAGGGATGCCCTCTCTCACCACTCCTATTCAACATAGTGTTGGAAGTTCTGGCCAGGGCAATCAGGCAAGAGAAAGAAATCAAGGGTATTCAGTTAGGAAAAGAAGAAGTCAAATTGTCCCTGTTTGCAGATGACATGATTGTATATTTAGAAAACCCCACTGTCTCAGCCCAAAATCTCCTTAAGCTGATAAGCAACTTCAGCAAAGTCGCAGGATACAAAATTAATGTGCAAAAATCACAAGCATTCTTATACACCAGTAACAGACACACCGAGAGCCAAATCATGAATGAACTTCCATTCACAATTGCTTCAAAGAGAATAAAATACCTAGGAATCCAACTTACAAGGGATGTAAAGGACCTCTTCAAGGAGAACTACAAACCACTGCTCCATGAAATAAAAGAGGACACAAACAAATGGAAGAACACACCATGCTCATGGATAGGAAGAATCAATATTGTGAAAATGGCCATACTGCCCAAGGTAATTTATAGATTCAATGCCATCCCCATCAAGCTACCAATGAGTTTCTTCACAGAATTGGAAAAAACTGCTTTAAAGTTCATATGGAACCAAAAAAGAGCTCGCATTGGCAAGACAATCCTAAGTCAAAAGAACAAAGCTGGAGGCATCACGCTACCTGACTTCAAACTATACTACAAGGCTACAGTAACCAAAACAGCATGGTACTGGTACCAAAACAGAGATATAGACCAATGGAACAGAACAGAGTCCTCAGAAATAATACCACACATCTACAGCCATCTGATCTTTGACAAACCTGAGAGAAACAAGAAATGGGGAAAGGATTCCCTATTTAATAAATGGTGCTGGGATAATTGGCTAGCCATAAGTAGAAAGCTGAAACTGGATCCTTTCCTTACTCCTTATATGAAAATTAATTCAAGATGGATTAGAGACTTAAATGTTAGACCCAATACCATAAAAACCCTAGAGGAAAACCTAGGTAGTACCATTCAGGACATAGGCATGGGCAAAGACTTCATGTCTAAAACACCAAAAGCAACGGCAGCAAAAGCCAAAATTGACAAATGGGATCTCATTAAACTAAAGAGCTTCTGCACAGCAAAAGAAACTACCATCAGAGTGAACAGGCAACCTACAGAATGGGAGAACATTTTTGCAATCTACTCATCTGACAAAGGGCTAATATCCAGAACCTACAAAGAACTCAAACAAATTTACAAGAAAAAAACAACCCCATCGAAAAGTGGGCAAAGGATATGAACAGACATTTCTCAAAAGAAGACATTCATACAGCCAACAGACATATGAAAAAATGCTCATCATCACCGGCCATCAGAGAAATGCAAATCAAAACCACAATGAGATACCATCTCACACCAGTTAGAATGGCGATCATTAAAAAGTCAGGAAACAACAGGTGCTGGAGAGGATGTGGAGAAATAGGAACACTTTTATACTGTTGGTGGGATTGTAAACTAGTTCAACCATTATGGAAAATAGTATGGTGATTCCTCAAGGATCTAGAAGTAGTTGTACCATATGACCCAGCCATCCCATTACTGGGTATATACCCAAAGGATTATAAATCATGCTGCTATAAAGACACATGCACACGTATGTTTATTGCGGCACTATTCACAATAGCAAAGACTTGGAATCAACCGAAATGTCCATCAGTGACAGACTGGATTAAGAAAATGTGGCACATATTCACCATGGAATACTATGCAGCCATAAAAAAGGATGAGTTTGTGTCCTTTGTAGGGACATGGATGCAGCTGGAAACCATCATTCTTAGCAAACTGTCACAAGAACAGAAAACCAAACACCACATGTTCTCACTCATAGGTGGGAACTGAACAATGAGATCACTTGGACTTGGGAAGGGGAACATCACACACCGAGGCCTATCATGGGGAGGGGGGAGGGGGGAGGGATTGCATTGGGAATTATACCTGATGTAAATGACGTGTTGATGGGTGCTGACGAGTTGATGGGTGCAGCACAGCAACATGGCACAAGTATACATATGTAACAAACCTGCACGTTATGCACATGTACCCTAGAACTTAAAGTATAATAATAAAAAAATAAATAAAAAATAAAACTATTAGATCTCATGAGAACCCACTCGCTATCAAGAGAACAGGATGGGGAAAACCACCCCCATGAGTCAGTTATCTCTACCTCATCCCTCCCACAACAGGTGAGGATTATGGGAATTACAATTTATGATGAGATTTAGGTGGGAACACAGCCAAACCATGTCACCCTCTTTTTTCTTTCTCTCTTCCATCATTGTTTAAACATGCTCAAGTCTCTCTCTCTCTGATCTTCGAGATAAATCCTTCATCCAGTGCACCCCTACCCTGATATTGCCTTAACATTTTCTTTCACCTCGCAAGCACTATTTTCCTAATATCCTATCAATTTCCTCATTATTGCATCTGAAACGTTTTAGACAATTTAAGCAAAAGCAAAAGATTCTGTAGCCCATAATCCCTACTCTTTTTCCTTATTTTTATCACAACCATGCATGTTTGTTCATTCATCTGTTGAATACCTGCTATGTGCCAGATACTCTCCTAAGACCTCAGACATCAGAAAACAAAAGCAAGATTTCTTTAGCTCATGATATTTTCATTCTAATAGGAAAATAAAATTTAAAAATAAACAATATTTAAAGATAAGAAACGTTTCGGAGGAAAAAAACATGAAAGCATGATAGAGAGTCAGAATACTGAATAGGGGCTGGGGCTTGCAGGTATAAATTGGCCATATGTCCCTATGAAGATGATTTTTGAGTGAATTTTAGGTGGAGGCATAAAAGCTGACAATGCAGATGTCCTTGAGTATTCCAGGCCAAAGAGAATATCTGATGCAAAGGTCCCAAGGTGGGATTGGGCCTTCCATGTTTGAGGAATAGCAAGAAACTCAGTATGGTTGGGATAAAGATGGGGGGAATAAAGTAAAAATGAAGGAAAAGAGTTAACAGAGGCTCCAGATAATGTAGAAAGCTTAATCTCTTTGTTTAAAAGTCTAGTAAATGGGAAATTTTATGTCAAAATATGAATGAGTTATTCAAGACCACACTGGTAAGTAATTGATTTTTTTAATCATTCTTGAAAGTTGGGAGATCTTCAAATATATATGTGTTTACATACAAAATAGGGTGTCTTCACTATTGCTAATTAGTAGAAAACTGACTAGGGTCCTCAGTAAACCTCAATAACATGCCAGATTTTGATTATGAATACATCTTTGGTAATTCTTAATAATTTTACCAATGTATTATTTACAAGGAGTTCTCAGTCTTACATATGAATGAAAGTCTATGAAGTTGCCTATTATCTGCCTATGGACAACTGAAGAAAGGATTCATTTTTCAAGCAATTCAGAAACTGTCCGAGGTGTTCTCCCAGTACTATATTACCACATTTTGGGGATGATTGTCCTTACTCAAATGTAGTTTGGTTCCCACTCCCTCCAATCCACTTAACACTTCTCAGTAAAATCAAAATATCTTTGTTCTTAGGTGAAAATGTGTAGTGAGCTCTTCTTGTTTGTTTTTATGTGCCCTCTTTGCAGCATGGATGTTTTCAACCTCTCCTTTCTTGACACTCTCTTGACTCTCTATTGGCTTCCATGTCAGACCTTGCTGGTTCTTCTTTGACATCCCTGGGTTTCCCGCCGCAATTTTATTGGTCGAACTACTTTTTCTCTACTTTTCCTTTAAATGTTGCTATTCTCTACATCTCTGCCTTGGCCCACTTCTCACTCTGTACTGTCTCTAGTGGCAGTCTTACAGCCAGTCATAGTTTCAATTTATATCTTTCTATTAATAGTTCCCAAATCTTATCGCTGGCTCTTAGCTTTCCCTTGAATTCCAAACTCCTGTATTAACTCTACTGACATTGCCACATTAATGCCCAAAACTTATCTTAAATTAAAAAGTCAAGAACTCAAGTTCTGTTCTTCTTCCACCATTCCCTCCATCAGCAAATGCCACTTAGCTGCCTGTTACAGATTGGATTACTCAGGAAGCCACCTAATTCTAACATGGAAATTAGCTTTCAGGAAGTTTATTAGGAAGTACTCTCAGGACCAACAACTGTGGAGGAAGGAAATGGAATTGGGGAAACTTTACAAATTCCATTAAGACCTCAGTTGACTGACCCCACAGGGAGCTGTGAAGCTAAGATGGTCCTTCAAAGTTTTCACAGGTTTGGGCAAGTCTTTATTCCTTCATATCAACCAGTCATTGGTTATGGGCTGCCCCAGGTAAAGAGGTGACCTTGGGTGAGACAACTCTTTTCCAACAGCAGTTCCCTAGAGATAGCTGACAGCTGAGTAGCACTCCCAGCAGCTAGGAGAATAGTTTTCAGATTTGAATGGAGATCTGGTTGCTGCATCACAGCATCCATTGTAGTCCACACTGTACTTCATGGATCATACACTTATTGTTTTACAAGTTCAAAGGAAAACTTGTAAGAGGGAGGTTAGTAGAACAAACTATAGCGCGTACCTCTGGAACTGGTCAAAAGACCACACTTGTACTCATCATCTCCCTTTATTATCCATTCTAGATTCCTCTAACCTAGTGATATGACACAGAACCACCAGGAATTGGGAGGGAAAATAAGCATAACCTCCTCAAGAGAGTCACTGGGAGTGATGATAAGTATGGTCACTTGTATTTTGCCCCCTTGGGCCCATGTAATTTTTCCAAATGGTAGCACAGCACCATAAAATGGTTGTTGATGTAAAATATAATACTGCATCTATAAGATGGCACCTCACTTTTGCAAGAGTTTGACTCCAAACTAGCACCTCTGCTGTGCCCTTAGTAAACCATTCCATTGCTCCATTGGCCAGCATCTTCTACATAGTGCAGTATGTGACAGGACTGTGGGATCATGTGCCCTCTGCCACAGTGCCTTTGCTATAAATTGGGTCTCTTGGTCTAATACAGTATTATATAGAATCCTTTGTCAGTAGATAACTATAAATCTTTAGGTAATGGTGCTAAGTTTCTGTGAGCAAGAAAGGCAAACCCATACATAGAATATGTGTATAGGTCAGTCCAGAAGAATCTGCATAAAGGACATCTAGTGTAGCCGACTTACCATCAAACAGCTGATTGGTCTTTGCAAAGTATAAGTGCTATATTAGAAGCTCAGTGTTTACCTCTACTGTTGGCAGCTATAAGAGCTAGATGAGCCTGGGTAAGTAGGAGCCTGTGCTGTTTGGCCCATACACAGTCTCCATCTCTGCCAGCATGTCAACTCCATTCATGTGCCCATTGTGTCATTGGAGTAGCCTATGATCAAGGCTAGCAGACTTCCACAAACCACATAATTTTGACTGCCTAGTTATTTAGCGCTGATTCTGTGTTGAATGCTTTCTGGTGGCTGTTTAACATGAAGTACCCAAAGATCCTGATAGTTTATGCCACCCCCATAGGCTTATCCAGAAACCTCTACCCCAGAATTTCTTTCCCTTAATCTTCCTCTTTCTGTTTCTTGGCCTCTGACCAGTTAGTCAAGCCATTCACCACTTCTTATGAATATATTCCAACTATAGACTATTTTTCTTTCTACATTCATGTACCTCATTATGCAGTTTGTATAGAAAGAAAAGTAGCCTATGGTTGGAATATATTCATAAGCAGCTAAAATTGTTCTTAGAAATAAATTTATAGTACTAAGAACCTCCATTAGACAAGAAAAAATGTCTCAACCTCATCTTCTACCTAGAAACTAGGGAAAAAAGAACAGTTAAAACCAAAGTAAGGTCCTGGCTAATGCAGTAAGACAAGAAAAGGAAATAAAAGGTATACGCATTGGGAAGGAAGAAATAAAACTGCCTTTGTTTGCAAATGCCTATTTAGACAATCCAAAAAAATGACCAAAAAACCGAAATCAGTATACCAATAAGGCATTATAGCAAGGTCAAAGGTTAATATATAATTAATATATAAAAGTATAAATTAACATATAAAAGATTAATATATAAAAGTCATTTTTACTACCTATCGGGTACTATGCTTACTACCTGGGTGACAAAATAATTTGTACACTAAACCCCCATGACATTCAATTTACCTATATAGCAGGCTTGTACATGTAACCCTGAACCAAAAATAAAAGTTTAATTAATTAACCTGGAGCAAAAGACTGATTACAGAGTCTATGGGCTTAGATCAGGTGTCTGAAATAAAGAATAAGTATAGTAAAAGAAAGCTATTTATAAAAAATTAAATACTATTTTGCATAATTTTTTTTTTGAGACAGAGTCTTGCTCTGTCACGCAGGCTGGAGTGCAGTGACGCAATCTCGGCTCACTGCAGGCTCCGCCCCCCAGGTTCATGCCATTCTCCTGCCTCAGCCTCCTGAGTAGCTGGTACTACAGGCACCCATCACCACGCCCGGCTAATTTTTTGTATATTTTAGTAGAGACGGGGTTTCACCGTGTTAGGATGGTCTCGATCTCCTGACTTCATGATCCACTTGCCTCAGCCTCCCAAAGTGCTGGGAATACAGGTGTGAGCCACCGTGCCCGGCCATAAGATAAATTTTTTTAAAGTATATTAAAATTATTCCCTTATGTTTATAATATACATTTTAGGGTTGTATTTTATTTTCAATAATATCATTTGCATGGGGATCTTTGCACATTGCTTGATAGAGATTTAAGAACATAAGATATATGACAAAGAAAAAGTCATTTTTCTGTATGCCAACAATGAACAACTGGAATTTAAAATTAAAAACACAGTATCATTTAAATTGGCACCAAAATAATATTTAAGTATAAATCTAATAAAGTATGTTTCTCTACATGAGGAAAACTGTAAACTTCTAATGAAAGAAATTCAAGAACACTGAAATACCTGAAGAGGTATTCCCTGTTTGTGGTTAGGAAGACTAAATTGCTCAAGACTACATTGATAAGTTCTTCCCAGATCAATTTATAGATTCAACACAATTCCAATCAAAGTCCTAGTAAGTTGTTTTATAATTGTCAACCTACTGATTTTAAAGTTTATATAGAAAAGGAAAAGACCTAGAATAATCAGCACAATATTGAAAAAGAAGAAAGTCAGAAAACCAGCAATACCAGACTTACCTCACTGTAAAGCTATAGTAATCAAGACAGTATGTTGGCAAAAGAATAGAAAAATAGATCAACGGAACAGAATAGAGAGCCCAGAAATAAACCCACATAAATATAGTCACCCAATCTTTGACAGAGGAACAAAGATAGAGCAAAGATAGTATTTTCAGCAAATGTCACTGGAACAACTGAACATCTCGTAAGAAGAAAATGAATCTAGACACAGGTCTTATACCCTTCAGAAAAATTAACTCAGAATGGTTTATAGACTTGAATGTAAAACACAAAATGCAAAACTCCTGGAAGACAATATAGGAGAAAACCTAGATGGCCTTGGGTATGACAATGACTTTTTAGATGTAACACCAAAGTCATGATCCGTGAAAGTTAATAATTGATAAGCTGTACTTCACTGAAATTAAAAACTTCTGTTCTGCAAAAGACAATGATAAGAGAAAGAAAAGACAAGTATTTTGGCAAAAATATATTTGTAAAAGATGCATCTGATAAAGGAGTGTTATCCAAAACAATGCAAAGAACTCTAAAGACTCAACAATCAGAAAACAAAACAAATTTGGAAATGGACCACGACCTTAACAGACACCTCACCAAAGAACATATACAGATGATATATATGAGCAGATGTTCCACATCATATATCATCAGGGATATACAAATTAAACAACAGTAAGATACCACCACACACCTATTAGGCCAAAATCCAGAATACTGACAACACCAAAGGCTAATAAAGATGTGGAGCAAGAGGAACTCGCGTTCATTGCTGATAAGAGTACAAAATGGTATAGTCACTTTGGAAGACAATTTGACAGTTTCTTACAAAACCAAACATACTCTTACCATACGATTTAGCCATTGTAATTTTTGGAATTTCCTCAAAGGAGTTGAAAACTATGGCTACATAAAAACCTGCACAAAGATATTTGTAACACCTTTATTTATAACTGCCAAAAATGCAGCCAACCAAGATGTCTTTTAGTAGGTGAATCGGTAGAGAAACGAGTATATCCAGACCATGGAATATTATTCAGAGTTAAAAAGAAATGAGCTATTAAGCCATGAAAAGACAAGGAATAACTTTAAATGTATAATAACTAAGTGAAAGAAGCCAATCTGAAAAGATTACATACTGTATTATTCTAACTATATAACATTCTGGGAAAAGCAAAATTATGGAGACAGTATAAAGATAAGTGGTTGTCAGAGTTTGGTGGCAGGGAGGGGGCAGGTGATGAATATGGTGGAGCACAGAGAATTTTTAAGCAGGGAAAATATATAGTGGCAGATACATGTCATTATATATAGTTGTCCAAACCCGTAGAATGTACAACACCAAGAAGGAAGCCTAATGTAAACTTTAGACTTTGAATGAGTATAATGCATGAATGTAGGTTCATGTATTGTAACAAACATATCACTTTGGTGGGAGGTGTTGATAATAGAGGAGTAGGTAATGCCTGTGTGGGAACAGTGAGTATATGGGAAATCTCTGCCTTCCTCTTAATTTGGCTGTGAACCTAATAACTGCTCTAAAAAATAAAATAGATAAAAGGAATAGTTAAGGTTAGAATGGAAATCAGTAAAACGGAAAAAAAAAAAAAAAAAAAAAACAGACAAAAAGATGCATTTTTGTAGATTTTTAAAAATGAAAC
Source organism: Theropithecus gelada (assembly GCF_003255815.1). Classification (NCBI taxonomy): domain Eukaryota; kingdom Metazoa; phylum Chordata; class Mammalia; order Primates; family Cercopithecidae; genus Theropithecus; species Theropithecus gelada. The sequence goes on along the minus strand of NC_037685.1, from coordinate 35,059,115 downwards.
CTAAACTGGTTCTTTGAGAAAATCAACAAAACCGATGAACCTCTATATAGACTGTTCAGAAAAAAAAAGGTAAAAGACACAAATTACCAATATAGAAATGTGAGACCTGACAGCACAGAGATTCTACAGATACTGAAAGAATAATCAAGGGACTATTAGAATCAAGTTTCTGGTAATACATTAAACAACTTTGATGAAATGGCCAAATTACTTAAAAGACACAAACCACCAAAAGTCAGAACATGAAACAGGTAACCTGAATAACCCTGTATCAGCTGAAGAAATGGAATTTGTAGTTTAAATCCCCAGGCCCAGATAGCTTCAGTAGTGACTTCTATCAAACTTCAGAGAAAGAAATAATACCAGTTTTACACAAACTATTCCAGAAAATGGAAGAGAAGGGAATACTTTTCAACTCATTCTGTGAGGCAGCATTCCCTTGACATCAAGATCAAAGATACTATAAGAAAGGAAAATTATAGACAAGCATTTCTTAAGAAAAGTTGTAAAAATTGTTAACAAAGTTTTAAGTAATCAAATTTAGTAATGTATAAAAAGGATCTTATATCATGAATCATGACCACATGAACTTTATCCCAGGAGTGCAAGATTGATTCAATATTAGAAAATCAATGTAACTCCCTAAAGACTGAAATACATATCCATATATACGTATATATATATATGATCAACTAAATAGATGCAAAAGAGCATTTGATATACTCCAGTATCCACTCCTGATGTAAAACTCTCAGCACACTAGAACTGGAAGGGAACTTCCTCATCCTGATAAAGGGCATCTATGAAAAACCTACAGCTAACATCATACTTAATAATCAAAGACTGAATGCTTTCTCCCTAAGATCAGAAACACAGCAAGGATATCCACTCTTACCTTTCTTATTCAGTATTGTACTAGACAGATACCTAGTACAGCAAGGCAAGAAAAAAAATAAAAGGCATTCAGATTGGCAAGAAATAAGTAAAACTGGCTGTCTTGGATGGGTAACGGGGACAATCAATGTGATCATCTAGGTAGAAAACCGCATGTAATCTGCCAAAAAGCTAGAACTAATAACTGCATTTCACAAAGCTGCAAGATACAAAATCACTATTAAAATTCAATTCTATTTCTATATACTAGCAATAACAATTGGAAATTGAAATTAAATATCCATTTCTGTAGCATTTTGGAAATGAAAACCTTAGTGGTCAGACTTAAGACTTACAGACTGAAAACTACAAAACTGCTGAGAGAGATTAAAACTCAGCTGAATATTTAGAGAGATATACCTTGTTCGTGGTTGGAAGATTGAATATTGTTAAGATGTGGTTTCTCTCCAAATTAATTACTAGATTTAATGCAATTCCAATAAAAACATTACTCTCTATTTTTTCTAATATTCAGTAGGCTTTCCTGTACAAATTAATGAAGTTGATTCTAAAATTCAAATGGAATGCCACAGACCTAAAATCGCCAAAACAGGCCAGGCACTGTGGCTCACACTGTAATCCCAGCATTTTGGGAGGCTGAGGCAGGTGGATCACTTGAGGTCGGGAGTTGAAGACCAGCCTGGCCAACATAGTGAAACTCTGTCTCTACTAAAAACAAAAAATTAGCTGGGCGTGGTGGCGGGCACCTGTAATCCTAGCTACTTGGGAGGCTGAGGCAGGAGAATCACTTGAACCCAGGAGGTGGAGGTTGCAGTGAGCCGAGATCACACCATTGCACTCCAGCCTGGGTAACAAGAACAAAACTCTGTCTCAAAAAAAATAAAAATTAAAAATTAAAAAAATGAAAATCACCAAAACAACTTTGAAAAATAAGAAAGTTTAAGGACTTATACCACCTTGTTTTAAGACGTAATATAGAGCTACTATAGTCAAAATAGGTTGGTGTTGGTGTAGAGATAGACAATCTGATCCATGAATCAGAATAAAGAATCCAGAAATAGACCCACATATATGGCCGGTTGACTTGTGACAAAGGTGCAAGGATAATGCAGTGGAGAAAGGATAGTCTTTTCAAGAAACAGTGCTGGAACAATCAGATATCCTTATGCCAAAAAGAACCCCCAAAACCTCTAAATCCTAATATGCCATAAGTAAAAATTAATTCCAAACATCATAGACAAAGATACAATATAAAATGTTTACAAGATAGGAGAAAATCTCTGTGATCTTGGGTTATGCAGAGATTGTTTAGGTATGATACTAAAAGCATGATTCATAAAAGAAAAAATTGATAAATATATAAAGAGTTCCCAAAACTCATTAATAAGAAAATAAGTAATCTGATTTGTTAAAGAATCAGATTGACCCCATCACCAAAGATGATCAAGTGTCAATAAGTCCATGAAAAGATGCTAAACATCATTAGTGATTAGGGAAATGCAAATTAAAACTACAGTGAATAACTCTACACACCAATTAGAATGGTTAACATTAAACAGACTGACCATTCCAAGTGTTGAAAGGTTATATAGCTGCTAGAATTCTTATACATTGCTTGTGAAAATGAGTGTAAAATGGCTAAGCCATTTTGAAAAACAGTTTGGCAATTTCTTTTACAGTTTAACTTAAACCTGCCATATGATTAGTCATTATACTTCAAGGTATTTACCCAAAAGAAATAAAAGTACCTGGCCACACAAACACTTGTGCAGAAATATTCATAGTAGCATTATTCATAAAAGCCAAAATCTAGAACAACCCCCCTGTATTTGTTACCTGTTGCTGCATAACAACTTACCCAAAACATAGCAACTTAAAACAATAAACAGTTTGTGTGGATCAGTTTCTGTGGTCTAACCTAACTTGGTGTTCTGCTTCATTGTGTCTCTCAAGACTGCAATCACTATGTCAGCCCAGGGACTGCCATCTAATCAAAAGACTTGACTGCTAGGCAAAGACACTCACATGGTTGTGGGCAGAGTTTATTCTTCAAAAGTTATTATACCAAAGGCCTGATTTCCTTGCTGGCTGTGACTATAGGCAGTCATCAGTTTCTGGCAGATGGCCTTATCCGTAAGGGCAAACATGAGAGAGAAAAATCAGAGAAAGAGAGGATGCCAACAAAAATGGAAGTCACAGTCTGTTATAGTCTTGACATCCCATTAGTTTTGCCATATTCTGTTAGAAGGTAGTCACTAGATCCAACCAGACCAAGAGAAGGAATTGCACAAGAGAATGGATACCAGAAGTCAGGAATTACTGGAAGCCATGTCAGAAACTGCCTACTACTAATATCTATCAAGAGAAGAATAGATTAAAAAGATATGGTATATTCATAGAATGTAATACTACTCAGTAGTAAAAAGGAATTAATTATTTGTACACAGACAACATGGATGACTCTAAAAATTACAATGCTGATCCATACCAAAAGTATGTAGATGTATTTACAATTTATATGAAAAGTCAGACCAAAAGTATTTGTATTATATAATCCTATGTATATAAAATTATAGAAAATGCAAACTAATCCAAGGTGAAAAAAGCAGTTCATGCTTACCTGGGGACTGGATTGGGTGGGCAGAGGAAGGATAGGAGGGAACAATTGCAAAAGGACACAGGGAATCTTCAGGGTGATGGCTATATTCAATTATGTTAATTATGTGGTGGTTTCACAGAAATATACACATGTAAAATTCTTTATGCCCAGTAGTGGTACTGGCATAAGGTTAGACATGTGGTCACTAGAATAGAATTGAGAGTTCTGAAATAAGCCTGTGCCTCTACTCTCATTTGATTTTTGTCAAGCATTCCAAGACATTTTAATGGGGAAAGAATAGTCTTTTTAACAACTATGCTAGACAACAGGAAATTCACTTGTAAAGAATGAAGTTGGACCCCTACCTCACATCATGTATAAAAATTAACTCAAAATGGATCAAAGACTTAAATGTAAGAACTAAAACCATAAAACTCTTAGAAGTGAATGTAAGTGTAAATCTTTGTGACTTTGGATTAGGCAATGTTTTTTAAAATATAAAACCAAAAGCACAAGCAATAAAAGAAAAAGATAAATTGGCTGGGTGCAGTGGCTCACGCCTGTAATCCCAGCACTTTGGGAGGTCGAGGCGGATGGATCACGAGATGAGATCGAGACCATCCTGGCTAACATGGTGAAACCCCGTCTCTACTAAAAATACGAAAAACAATTAGCCAGGCATGGTGGCAGGTGCCTGTATTCCCAGCTACTTGGGAGGCTGAGGCAGGAGAATGGCGTGAACCTGGGAGGCGGAACTTGCAGTGAGCTGAGATCGTGCCACTGCACTCCAGCCTGGGTGACAGCCAAAAAAAAAAAAAAATTAAAAAAAATTAAAGGACACAAGAAAGGGAAAAGACAACTTATAGAATGAGACAAAAGATTTGCAAATCATGTATCTGACAAGACAGTAATATCCAGAACATATAAAGAACTCCTGTAGGATGTGAGGGCAGTCAATCTAGCTGCTACATCTGTCAGCCCATTGATCGCCAGGGTTGATTCAGCTGATCTGGCTGGCTACACAGGACATGTCCTCTTCCTCCTTCACTGTTCCATGTGTGTTCCTCCCGAAACTGCATGCTGGGTTTAAGAGGATGACCATCCCCAACAGAGGAGGACCAATCTTCAGTCAAGGGTACACGAGTAGCTGTGCTTCCCTGCCAGAACCTCCAAACAAGCTCTCAAGAACTCCCGTAACTCAATAGCAAAGGAAAATAACCAATTTACAAAGTGGTCAAGGGATATAAATAGACATTTAATTATGTTTATTTTTGTTTTCCATGTTTTTTATTTTACTCTAAGTTCAAGGATACATGTGCTGAAGGTACAGGTTTGTTTTTTTTTTTGTTTTTTGTTTTTTTTTTTGAGACGGAGTCTCACTCTGTCACCCAGGCTGGAGTGCAGTGGCCGGATCTCAGCTCACTGCAAGCTCTGCCTCCCGGGTTTACACCATTCTCCTGCCTCAGCCTCCCGAGTAGCTGGGACTACAGGCGCCCGCCACCTCGCCCGGCTAGTTTTTTGTCTTTTTTAGTAGAGAGGGGGTTTCACCGGGTTAGCCAGGATGTTCTCGAACTCCTGACCTCGTGATCCGCCCGTCTCGGCCTCCCAAAAAGGTGCAGGTTTGCCGGACGTGGTGGCTCACGCCTGTAATCCTAGCACTTTGGGAGGCCGAGGCGGGCGGATCACAAGGTCAGGAGATCGAGACCACGGTGAAACCCCTTCTGTACTAAAAATACAAAAAATTAGCCGGGCGTGGTAGTGGGCGCCTGTAGTCCCAGCTACTCAGGAGGCTGAGGCAGGAGAATGGCGTGAACCCGGGAGGCGGAGCTTGCAGTGAGCCGAGATCGCGCCACTGCACTCCAGCCTGGGGGACACAGCGAGACTCCGTCTCAAAAAAAAAAAAAAAAAAAAAA